>NC_134362.1:110136063-110429918 GCF_048569485.1 Anomaloglossus baeobatrachus
TGCTGAAATATCCATCCCCTGCGTAACTTCAATTTCGTCACTGATTCTTGCACATTATTGTCAAGAATCTGCTGATACTGAGTTGAATCCATGCGACCCTCAACTTTACAAGATTCCCATTGCCGGCATTGGCCACACAGCCCCAAAGCATGATGGAACCTCCACCAAATTTTACTGTGGTTAGCAAGTGCTTTTCTTGGAATGCCGTGTTTTTTTGCTTCTATGCATAACGTCTTTTTGTATGACCAAACAAGTCAATCTTTGTTTCATCAGTCCACAGGACCTTCTTCCAAAATGTAACTGGCTTGTCCAAATGTGCTTTTGCATACCTCGGGTGACTGTTTGTGGCGTGCTTGCAGAAACTGCTTCTTTCGCATCACTCTCCCATACAGCCTCTCCTTGTGCAACGTGCGCTGTATTGTTGACCGATGCACATTGACACCATCTGCAGCAAGATGATGCTGCAGGTCTTTGGAGGTGGTCTGTGGATTGTCCTTGACTGTTCTCACCATTCTTCTTCTCTGCCTTTCTGATATTTTTATTGGCCTGCCACTTCTGGGTTTAACAAGAACTGTACCTGTGTTCTTCCATTTCCTTACTATGTTCCTCACAGTGGAAACTGACAGTTTAAATCTCTGAGACAACTTTTTGTATCCTTCCCCTGAACAACTATGTTGAATAATCTTTGTTTTCAGATCATTTGAGAGTTGTTTTGAGAAGCCCATGATGCCACTCTTCATAGGAGATTCAAATAGGAGAACAACTTGCAAGTGGCCACCTTAAATACCTTTTCTCATTATTGGATACACCTGCCTATGAAATTCAAAGCTCAATGAGGTTACAAAACCAATTTAGTGGTTTAGTAACTCAGTAAAAAGTAGTTAGGAGTTTTCAAATCAAGAAATTGATAAGGGTGCCCATACTTTTGCACTGGTCAAATTTTGTTTAAATGCGGATTGCACATTTTCTGTTAGTACAATAAACCTCATTTCAATCCAGAAATATTACTCAGTCCATCAGTTATTAGATATATGAAACTGAAATAGCTGTTGCAAAAACCCAAATTGTTATAAAGAAAAAAGGTTAACATTAATAGGGGTGCCCAAACTTTTTCATGACTATGTATATTGTTCCCCCTTTCTTCTTAGACAGACAGAGAGACAGACAGACAGAAAAACAGAGACAATGGATGGATAGATAGATAGATAGATAGATAGATAGATAGTTAGATAGAGGGGTACATAGAGGGATAGATAGATAATCGATGGATAGATAATGGATAGATAGAGGGATAGATAGATAGATATTACAGCTTTTATTTCACTCTATTAACGCTTGTGAGGCCCTGACGTTCTCGTGAGCGGTAATGTGTTGACATCACCGACCGTGATTAGTCATGGACGCTGCCATCACTAATCTTGGACTTAGTGGCAGACATGGGCTGCCATTAACTCCTTATTACCTCAATTGCCACCACATCACGGCAATCGGGATGAGTCGGGTAGAGTCCTTGGACTGTCGCATCTAATGGATACGGCAATTCCGGGCGGCTGCTAGCTGATATTTTTAGGCTGTGGGGTTCCCCATTCTGAGAATACCAGCCCTCCGCCATGTGGCTTTATCTTGGCTGGTATCAAAATTGGGGGGGGGGGAAACCACATGACTTTTTTTTTTATTTATTTATTGTACTGCACGATATAGACCCGCCCACCGGCGGATGTCATTGGTTGCAGTGAGACAGCTGTCACTCAGCGTGGGGGTAGGTCTGAATGCAACCAAATCACAGCCACCGGTGAGCAGGGAAGGCATGAATATGTTATGAGCCTAATGAGCGGCGGCTCTGGAAGATGAAAGAGCTGGTGCGGCAAAAGTGTGACAGCCGCCCGGTGATCGGTAAGTATGAAGCGCTTGCTCCTACCCCTTTGTGCCAGATTCTGGTCCCTATAGATTTTATATGGGGAGCAGTATCTGGCCAAATACCAGCCCTGCGGACGTACATTGCTGATTTCTATGTGTCTGTGCATTATATATGTATATGTGCAAGTGTGATGTGTGTATCTTCTCTCTGCTCTATTTCCTCTTCCTCTCCTAGTGACATCATTTCCTTGCAAAATGCAGGGTAGTGATAATCACTATGTCCCGAAAAACGCAAAATATCGCAGGAATAACGTAGGAATAATGCAATGAAACGCACATAATTTGCTACCTGCGGTATTTCATGATTACATTAGTCAATGGGGTAAAATACTGCAGTTACCTGCAGAAAATAATTGACATGCACATTAATTCCGCAGCAGAAATTCCACAGCAAAACCTGTTGGTGAAAAAAAACGCAGTGTGCGCACAGCATTTTTTTGTACCATAGGTTTTGCTGGGGAAGGACTGCAGCAAGGTTATGAACATTTTCTGCAGCAAAACCGCGGTAAAAAACGCGCAGCGTGTGCACAGGGCCTAATGGAGGAAATGCAAAGGTAGTAATGATCCTTAATGACCCGTCTGACTAATCTGTTACTTCTGTGCATCAGGTTTCCGTTTACTTTTCACTGAATGGATTATGGTAATATGTTGCAATATTGTGACCATCAAAATGCAACAAAATCTAAATGGACAAGCACTAATCTGAGAGTAAACAGCTTTAGGCTATGTGCGCACTAGAAAAGTGATTTTTCTCAAGAAAATTTCTTGAGAAACTTCCGGGAGTTGAAGATTACCGCACCTGCGGTAAAAAAACGCATCAAAACCGCGGGAAAACCGCATGCGTTTTTGCCGCGGTTTTTCCGCAGGTTGGTCCCTGCGGTTTTTTTATGCTGAACTGCAATAAATAATATAGATAATAGATCGATAATCGATAGACAGATAATGGATAGAGGGAAAGATGGATAGGTGAATAGATAGATAGACAGACAGACAGACAGATAGATGAGAAAGACCTATATAATGTACCACCCCCCTGCATATTCTAAGCTGGCACCCTTTAGTGACTTTCATGTGGCACTAAAGGGTGCCTAGCCTTGTATTTAGCCAAAAAATAAATAATTTAAAAAAAAAACGACGTGGGGGGCATCTTTTGTAGCCAGCTAGGGTAAAGCAGACGGCTGTAGCCTGCAGACCACAGCTGGCAGCTTCACCTTGGCTGGTAATCCAAAACAAAGGGCACCCCACGCTGTTATTTTACATTAAATAAATAATTTAAAACAAAAAAAGTGGGGTCCCCCCAAATTGTATCACCAGCCAAAGTAAAGCGGACAGCTGGGGTCTGATATTCTCAGACTAGGGAGGTCCACTGTTATTGGACACTCCCCAGCCTAAAAATAGCAGGCTGCAGCCACCCCAGAAGTGGCGCATCCATTAGATGTGCCAATCCTGGCGCTTCGTCCCAACTCATCCCGTTGCCCTGGTGCGGTGGCAAACGGGGTAATATATGGGGTTGATGCCAGATGTGTAATGTCACCTGGCATCAGGCCCTGGGGTTTGTGATGTCAAGCGTCTATCAGATACCCAACATCACCAACCCAGTCAGTAATAAATAAAATGTAGACAACAAAAAAAGGTTTATTTGAAAAAACACTCCCCACATTCCCTCTTTCACCAACTTATTGACAAGAACAATCAAATACGGGTCCGGCGTAATCCAATAAGGGGGTCCCACGACGATCCATACCATAGTCACTGTCCCAGTCAATCAAGAACAGAAGGTTCCCCATTGGCTGGGAGAGCAATGCAGTGACGTGAGCTAACATTAATAGGTCAGCCCAAGTTACTGCAGGGGATGACGAGCGCTGCCATCAGGAGGTTAGATGAGATCATTACCTGCTGTGATGATCTCCTGCACTGCTGACATCAGCGCTGTCACTACCTTCTATGCCCGCCGCGTTCTCAGCAGTATCGCGAGAACCCGTGACGTCACCGCTAGTGACAGTCTCGGGCCGCGGGGATAGACAGCAGTGACAGCGGTGACGTCAGGAGATAGTCACCACAGGTAATGATCTCATCTCACCTCTTGACAGCAGCGCTCGGCATCCCCTCGGCTGCACGCACTGCAGGGTGACAAGCTCTTGATACTGCGGGCAGACACTGACACTGCTGTGTAGAAAGCCGCGGGGCTGGAGCGAGACACAGACTGCACGGGCACCTGGAGGTCACACGGAAGTTCTTCTGTGCGGCGTCCAGGGAGTGTGACGTGTGTGTTTACTCTGCTCCGCTTCCTCTTCCTGACATAATGACATCACTCCCCTGCAAAACCGCAGGCAGTGATTAGCATTACCGCAGGTAAATCGCGGCCATACCGGGGGTATACCGCACATTATTTGCTACCTGCGGTATACCCCCGGTATTTCGCGATTACATTACAGTGAATGGAGTGAAATACCGGGGGTATACCGCAGGTACCTGCGGAAAAGAAATGACATGCACATTTTCTCAAAAAAATCTTCAGAAAGAATTTTCTTGACAAAAAAAAACGCAGTGTGCGCACAGATATTTTTTTTTCCCATAGGTTTTGCTGGGAAATGTCTGCAGAAAGATCACAAGCATTTCTCAAGAAATTTCCGCAGCAAAACCGCGGGTAAAAACGCCTAGTGTGCACAGGGCCTTAAGGGAGTTGATTACGGCCAAATCTAATTGTCATGTATGGTACTTTGCCCCTATAAAAATCATGCCGTTAACTTTTGTTCACCTTCATTATCCGGACATTGATCTTTAATCCAAATGACATTGTGGGTGCTTGGTTCACCTTCAGCGTGGCTAAAACTCTCACCGCACAGTTCCACCTCACCCCATGTTGACTAAGGCCTCTTTCACACATCAGTTTTTTGCCATCAGGCACAATCCGGTTTGTCCTTTTGGACGTTGCTTCTGGCGGCCGCACAGACAATTTTTGCCGGCTCAGTCGTATGACGGATGAAACGTGAGGCCATGTGTTGCAATCTGGCGCTAATACATGTCTTTGAGAAATCCGTTTTTTTGACCAATTCGCCGGATTGCGCCTGATGGCAAAAAAACTGATGTGTGAAAGAAGCCTAACAGAGCTGTCTGAACTGCGCACTGCAGACAGGAGAGATGGATATGTGCGCATCTGCTCAGCTTCTACACTGTGTGCTCTGCCCCTGCAGTCAGTGTGCACACACAGCTGTTTTCAGTTCAGACAAAGCTATCAATCAGTAAAGGACAGTGCACTGAGAGTTTGGGCCACAACAAGGGTGCATAAAGCACCCACATTTGCATATGGATTAAAGATCATTTCTGGATAATCAAAGCTAAGAAAAGTGAACAGGCATGATTATTATAGGGCCTAATGACGGCGTCACACGGGAGCGATCGTACCAGCCTCCGTCGTTGTGCGTCACGGGCAATTAGTTGCCCGTGGCGCACAAAGTTGTTTTCCCCCATCACACGCACTTACCTGCTGAGAGACGTCGCTGTGGGCGGCGAACATCCTCTTGCTGAAGCGGGAGGGACGTTCGGCATCACAGCGACGTCACACAGCGGCCAGTCAATAGAAGCGAAGGGGCGGAGATGAGCGGGAAGTAACATCCTGCCCCCCTCCTTCAATTCCGCATTGCCGGCGGCCGCAGTTAAGCTGCAGTTCATCGTTCCAGGGGTGTCACACGTAGCGATGCGTGCTGCCTCAGGAACGATGAACAACCGGCGCACCTTAAATACCTTTCCTCATGATTGGATACACCTGCCTATGAAGTTCAAAGCTCAATGAGGTTACAAAACCAATTTAGTGCTTCAGTAAGTCAGTAAAAAGTAGTTAGGAGTGTTCAAAACAAGAAATTGATGAGGGTGCCCATACTTATGCACCTGTCAAATTTAGTTTAAATGCAGATTGCACATTTTCTGTTAGTACAATAAACCTCATTTCAATTCAGAAATATTACTGAGTCCATCATTTATTAGATATATGAAACTGAAATAGCTGTTGCAAAAACCCAAATTGTTATAAAGAAAAAAGGTTAACATTAATAGGGGTGCCCAAACGTTTTCATATGAATGTACCTGTAATGCCATTGATCAGAGGTCTGGTATTTTTCTACTGTGGAACCATCATCCTAACTGAGGTCCATATATAACAAAGATCAAACCCTCAATAAATGGATATACGATACTGAGTACCTGACATCGAAAAATGCTTAAAATGTTGGATCAAGAGTGAATGTGGAACAGTAATTTACAGCACAGTAATGTACAGTAATTTGCGGTGCTATCATTGGGATCTCCTGTTCATGTGAATGCTTGGCAATTACTTGTGCAGTTATTTTTTTATGATTTGGTATCAGCAGGTGGTAGGTGTCAGAAGATAAAAATTAAAAAATAAAATAATACAATACATGTAGTGGATACAGGAAACAGAAGCATTGCTGACTTTAAAGAGACTCTCAGCACAGACGGACAGGGGCTCAGTGCATTATAATGGGGCTATTTAAGCACAG
Source organism: Anomaloglossus baeobatrachus (assembly GCF_048569485.1). Taxonomy (NCBI): domain Eukaryota; kingdom Metazoa; phylum Chordata; class Amphibia; order Anura; family Aromobatidae; genus Anomaloglossus; species Anomaloglossus baeobatrachus. Next base: position 110,142,498 of record NC_134362.1, read on the forward strand.
CTTCCCACCTGATTGTTTTCCCTTTATCTCTGCTGTTTTCAGGCTCTATGAACCCAGAGCTGTCAATCAAAGAAGGGAAGGTTGGAGATAGATGAACACAACCAGGTTGTAAGTTGTGCTCAAATATTTGGCCCCTCCATGACGCACCGAGCGCCTGTACTTGGTTCGAACAGTCATTCTCTGCTGACAGAGTCCTTTAACACAATGTATTACTATAAAGCAGTGGTAGGCAATTAATTTCCCCAAGGGTCACATGAAACCGTGACTGTTGTGCAGAGTCGAACGAATAGGCTGAAATTAATTCTGCTCAACATTAAGAATGCAGATAATGGTGGAATTGGGACACTGGACTGAGAAGAGCAGCTGAATGGTGCGGCAAGTAGGCCATTGTTTTAGCCCTCCAGCTGTCTCGGTCAGCAGGCCAGATAGAAACAGCCAGAGGGCCGGATGTCACCAGAGGGCCAGATGTGGCCAGATCATAGGGCCGAATGTGGCCAGAGGGCTGAATCACAGGGCCGGATGTGGCCAGAGAGTCGGATCATAGGGCCAGATGGAGCCAGAGGGCCAGATGTGGCTCGTAAGCCGCACAGGTCTGCTATAAGGTACTAGTAATCATAGCTCCAATAGTCTACTATAGAGATGCCACCACACTAGTTATATATATAAGAATAAATCTTTTTTTTGTGGCTAATAAATTAAACACAAGACTTAAAAGGGATCCCCGGGCAAATGCTGGATTTTGCCATTGTAATTGAAATATTTGAAATATCTACCAAAAAGCTGCATCTCCCCCCTCCAGCAGGGGCCACTCCACAAACTGCCCAAGGTTTGAGGGTTCTGATCTACAGAGCTCCTAACACCCCACTCTGGGACCGGAGCGGGCACATATACACTCCGGTATAATATTTACAGATAATAGTTTCTCTGAATGGCACCACAACATGAAAGTATACAAAACACATTTCAAAATGAGAATAAAAATGCCATAAATCCTTAAATTGTTAATAGATCTATTAGACCACAAAATGGTATCAGCCTTGAAGCATATGTGCACTCCCAGCTGACCTTACCATCTGGAGTGCGGAGACTCCTGCACACTGGGTGGTACAGTTGCTATGGCAACCGTAATACACCTGGAAAGTAGTGTGCGAGTGTCCAATTTTAATTAATATGGTTGTCTTGGTAACTGTACCACCCAGCGTGCTGGAGCCATTCTCCCTACCAGATGGTTAGGTGAGACAGGTCAAAAACAAATGCTGTAAGAGTCACCCAGCACAAATATTCTAGTTGTAGACCTGTAAAAACTGGTGGTGAGGGCAGCTAAAGATATCGCCTATAAAGTGTTATCATGCCAGCTGCAAGAAGTATTATCAGCAGTGCTATACAGGAATACAGCAGGGTTGCTAGATTTCTTCTGAAAAGCCACCCTCTAGGTGTCCCAACTCTAGCAGACTTTTATCCCCCTCAAACCATTAATATAAAACTTTAACCATTCTAAAAATAAGCCAGGTGATCCCTTTCTGCCCCCAAAATGTTGTTCCAGCAACAAGATATAAGGTTTTGACATTGAGTCGGGAACTGAATGGAGCTTGACAATGCACTTACATCTTCTCGACCTCGCACTGTATTTCCTTCTTAGCAGCGCCCTCCGCTGGCTGATTGCTCTAGTACAAGGCCAATGACCTGTCATCAGCCAGGGGAGGGTGGCGCTACAGAATATTGCAAAAAAATAAACTAAGTTCTTCACCCCAATGCGATTTCTTGGTGCTGAAATAGCACTTTGAGAACCCAAAGTGATCGACTGACTTAAAAGTGCCACCCAGTAATATAAATGATTTGGAAAGGGAACTCTTTAGAGACAACTCCTTTAGAGATCAGTTAACTTCATTGGGGTTCTTTTATAAATGGAAAACATTGCATGGTGCTATATATGTGGCATGATGGACACCAACGCCACCAGGTAGACAGTACTAACATATATTAAGGGACCATTTGTGGTAGTCATCATTTGGACAAACTTAGTAGAACTACTTTTTCATTAAAGCTAGGAAGTACACTTAAAACATAGTAACACGTTGCAACATCGGATGTAATGATTTCATATTTTGTCTTGGGACCTGCAATTTCTTGCGCCTTCAACACAGTTGCAAAAGTCTCCAGATGTGTTGGATTTTCTGTCACTTTTTGCAGGAGACACACTTTCCATAAACTTCATTTCAAGTTGTGACTTGTCTGCAATTTAACACTTTTGTATTACAGCATAATCACTGCACAAAAATAGTAAAACGACAGCAATTCACAGAACAAGCTGTAAAAATGTTTTTGTTTCACGACTTTTCTGAGAATGGTTGTTGCGTAACACGTCGATGTGTAGCCATAGCCTAAAATGTGATGGAACTTCCAGCGAATATGTGACGACAGACAGATGTTCACTTTATAGACCACAGATGGAATTGAATTCCATCTCTTACACTATATGGATTCTACAATACATCACAGCATATTAATATTTACCTAAAACCCAGGAAAAGCCAGTTAATCCACATCCAGGAAAATATTAAGATAATGAAGGCAATGGGGAAAGAGAATGCAATCCAGGATCCAAAATTTACAAACTGACATCCAGGGTATCGCCTGCGGAGAAATACAGAGAAGTGTGAGTATATCCAGTCTCCATAACATAACATCATGATTCAAGTGTGGAATAACACAATGATCTACATGGTACACAGATCCTCGCTCATTTTCTACTGAGTGTAATACTTGATTTTTTTAATCAATAGATTTTCGAATAAGAAGTTTAACAAATGGATGTGTTTAACAAAACAAAAAAAAAAAGTTCTTGTGCTAAGAATCTTCTATAAGTGTCCCTGCTTACTGTGTAAGGCCCTGTGCGCACGCTGCAGTTTTTACCGCGGTTTTGCCGCAGTTTTGATGCAGAAAATGTTCATAACCTTTCTGCAGTCTTTCCCCAGCAAAACCTATAGTTTTTTGTCAACTACAGGTTTTGCTGCATGTTTTCTGCAGCAAAAAAAATTGCATGTCAATTCTTTTCCGCAGATCCCTGCAGTTTTTCTCTCCATTCACTTTAATGTAATCCTGAAATACCGCAGGGAATAACGCAGGTAGCAAATTCTGTGCGTTTCATTGCGTTTTTCTGCGTTATTTCACGTTTCTCGGGACATCATGATCATCACTGCCTGCGTTTTGCAAGGAAGTGATGTCACTAGAAGAGGAATATGAAATTGATCAGACAGTAAACAACACACATATCACACACACACAGACACATACATGTATCATACACAGACACATAGAAATCAGGCAACATACATATGGAGTGGTTTTTTTTAGATTTGGCTATCTTAGGAGGATATCTGTTTGTGCAGGTAACTATTACTGTACAGACTTGTTAGGCAACTTAATAAAAACCAAATATATTCCCATCTCACTTGTTTATTTGCACCAGGTAAACCGATATAACTGCACAAAATTTAGAAACAAACATTTCTGACATACAAAAACAAAACCCCAAACGATTAGTGACCAATATAGCCACCTTTCTTTATGACACTCAACAGCCTACCATCCATAGATTCTGTCAGTTGCTTGATCTATTTACGATCAACATTGCGTGCAGCAGCCACCGCAGCCTCCCAGACACTGTTCCAAGAGGTGTACTGTTTTCCCTCACAGTAGATCTCACATTTTATGAGGGACCACAGGTTCTCTATGGGGATCAGATCAAGTGAACAAGGGGGCCATGTCATTTTTTCATCTTTTAGACCTTTATTGGCCAGCCAAGCTGTGGAGTAGTTGGATGCATGTGATAGAGCATTGTCCTGCATGAAAATCATGTTTTTCTTGAACAATACCGACTTCTTCCTGTATCACTGCTTGAAGAAATTGTCTTCTAGAAACTGGCAGTAGGTCTGTGAGTTGAACTTCACTCCATCCTCAACCCAAAAAGGTCCCACAAGTTCATCTTTAATGATACCAGCCCATACCAGTACCCCACCTCCATCTTGCTGGCGTCTGAGTCAGAGTGGAGCTCTCTGCCTTTTACTGATCCAGCCTTTGGCCCATCCATCTGGCCCATCAAGTGTCACTCATTTCATCAGTCCATAAAACCTTTGAAAAATCAGTCTTAAGATATTTCTTGGCCCAGTCTTGACATTTTATCTTATGTTTCTTGTTCAAAGGTGGTCGTTTTTCAGCCTTCCTTACCTTGGCCATGTCCCTGAGTATGGCACACATTGTGCTTTTTGATACTCCAGTAACGTTGCAGCTCTGAAATATGGCCAAACTGCTGGCAAATGGCATTTTGGCAGCTTCACGCTTGATTTTCCTCAATTCATGGGCAGTTATTTTGCACCATTTTTGCCCAACATGCTTCTTGCGACCCTGTTGGCTATTTGCCATGAAACACTTGATTGTTCGGTGATCACGCTTCAAAAGTTTGGTAACTTCAAGACTGCTGCATCCCTCTGCAAGATAACTCACAATTTTGGACTTTTCAGAGCCTGTCAAATTTCTCTTCTGACCCATTTTGCCAAAGGAAAGGAAGTTAGCACACCTTATATAGGGTGTTGATGTCTTTACACCACACCCCTCCTCATTACAGAGATGCACATCACCTGATTTACTTAATTGGTAGTTGGCTCTCAAGCCTATACAGCTTGGAGTAGGTCAACATGTATAAAAAGTATCATGTGATCAAAATACTCATTTGCCTAATAATTCTGCACACAGTGTAATGCGGGGTGGAACAACAGCTTTCTACAAAATGCAGGATCAGAAGAGGAAGGCAAATCCGGTCTATAGTGTCTATAAAAAGTAGAAGGCGAAGATCATGTGGCTGCCTTACAAATTTTTTCAATGGACACATCTGACCTCTACGCACAGGAAGTTGCATGGCTCTTATAGAATAAGCTTTCAACCCCTCCAGAACAGCCTTACCGGACAAAGATTATGCCAAACTAATTGCTTCCCTAATTAACATTGGTCAAATACTTTTAAAAGCCATAAGTCCTTTCCTATGACCCTGGAAGGATCTGAACAATGACCTATCAACTCACCAGGCCTCTGTAACCAACAGGTATGCAATAAGACACCTTCTTGTGTCCAAAGTATGTAATCTCTCTTCCTTGTGATTACTGGGACTATCACAACATAATGGAAGAACCATTTCCTGAGACCTATGAAATTTAGAAGCTACCTTGGGGAGATATGCTGGATCAGGTTTCAAAATGACCCTATGTTCTAAAACTTGAGTAGAGGGAAGATCCACTCATATAGCCTGAATGTCATAACCCTACAGGCTGATGTTAAGGCCATTAGCAAAACTGTATTCAAAGAGAAGCTTCACAGATGTGGAGCCTAACGGTTTAAAAGGGGATTATGATATGCTGTTAACATCAAACTGAAATCCCACAGAGAAACACTGATCTAAAAACAGATTAAGCCTAGATCTAAGCAGGCTTTAATAAAATGGGACACCCCATGATTGCCTGCCATGTCACAGTTATAAAGGGCTCCTAAAGCTGATACCTGAACCTTAAGGGTGCTAGTCGAGAAACCCTGCTCTAAACCTTTTTGAAGGAATTTTAGTGTGCTGTTACATGGCACCCCCTCTTCCAGTTTAGCCCCTGAGCTGGACTAGAAATTTCTCCATGTTCTACCATATATTAGTGGCGATTGCTTTCCTGCTTTGGAGCAAGGTAGCAATCTGGCTAGGAGAAAACCCTTTCTCAATAACTACCTTTCAAATTCCACGCCATTAGACATAGGCTGGCCACTTGCGGGTGCTGGACCAACCCCTGTGAGCAGGTTCAGAACCTCCGGCAATACATAAGGATCAGTTACAGACATTATCCTTAGTCAGACGAACCATGGTCTTTTCAGCCATAAATGTGCTATTAAAATGGCTCGTTCTGTCCTTACTTAACCTTCCTCAGGACTGCCGAGATAAGAATCACTGATGGGAATGCACATCCTAGGTTGAAGCTACATTTGATCAAGAAAGCGTCGACCACCTGAGGATGATCTTTGGGATTTAGAGAAAAGAACCTCTCCACCTTCCTGTTTTGTCTGTTCACAAAAAGGTCTATAGCTGGAAGATTTCTCATGTCCAGAATCTGACTGAAAATTGATTGGTCCAAGACCAATTTTCCCTGCTTCAGCTGATTGCAGCTTAAGAGGTCTGCTCTGTTTCTCCTTTCTCTTTATGTGTAAGGCAGATAAAAAAAAGGCAATCCTCTGTCAAAGAAAGTATCCCCTCCCAATGAAGCAGATAAGCCACCATTACCAGATTCTCCAAGTGGATTCTTACGTGACAACCCTTTAAGGAGGCAATTCCCTTGCTAGCAATTCTTTCATGTTTAAATGAGGCTGATCTTTCTTTTCCTGACCATCCTCCTTTAAAATCAGGTGATCCTGAAAATGGGCTCCCCATCCTCAGGTACTCGCATCTGTAGTTACAATTTTTTAAATTTGAGGCATACAGGGAACTCCTCGGGCTACATTTTCTGTGTCCAACTACCAACAAAGTGACAGGACTGTTGATAGAGATGTCAACTTTCCTTTGAGGTGACAATGATGTAAGGCGAATTTGTTCATTAGTATGTCCCAATACAATCTCCTAGTATGAAGTTGGGCCCATAACACTACCTATATAAATGAGGTTAAGGAACTTGGAGAAATCGCTGTCCTGAGGGATATAGTGGGAAGCTTTATCGCATCAGAGATCCGACTATTTTGATCTCTGGTAGTCAACATTCCTTAGCCCTGGAGTCTAGTATGAGGCCCAGAAAAACTTGTGTTCTTAGTGGCTCTAGCTTTGATATTTTTTTTTTTATATTCAAGAGAGAACCTAGGCTTTCTAAGGTGGCGCAGACCTCTTGCAGCTGGATGTTGCAGTGATGACTGGAATTGCCGATGATTAAAAAGTCATCTAGATAAGGAACTGTCAGAGCCTCTTTAACTCGCAGGTGGACCGTCGCTTTTGATATTAATTTCATGAAAATACAAGGATCTACTGACAGACAGAAGGGAAGGGCTCTGTATTGGAAGGGTCTTATTTTGCCCTCCACAATTAAGGCTATCCTAAGGAATCTTTGGTAGTCTATGTGTATCGGCATGTGATCGTATGCATCTTTCAGATCCAGTTCTACCATGTAACAATCCAGGAACAACATCTTTATTATTGACTTTATGGACTCTATTTTGAAATTCTGGATCTTCAGGAATTTGTTCAGCTGCCTTAAGTTTATTATCGTTAGGAATGACCAGTCTGGCTTTTTTTTATATTAAGAAAATGGGAATATAATTCCCTCCCCTGCACTTGAACTGGGATTTCCAAGAGAGCAGACTTTCTTACAAGATTCAGAACCTGGCTCTAGAGCCAGCTTTTCCCCATCGAAGACAGAGGAGACATAAATATGAACCTCTGCAGGGGAACAGTCCGGAACTCCAATTTTAACCTGGACCCAGCTAAACTAAGGATCCAGTTTTTGTAGAAATCTTTTTCCAGCCGGGGAGAAAGCGCCTCGTCCCCCCACCTGGGGACAGAAGTCACAGAGGATTTTTTATTATCTTGGACGGAATCTTTGAATATAAAGCCACCGCTCATTTTCTTCGGATTCGACCATCTCTCCTGTCCTTCAGGGAGTTGTCTTCTACTAGTCCATCTCCTTCGAAAGGACCTCTTGTAGGTTGGAAAGGACAGATTTGCAAAGCCCCTATTTCTGTCTCCTGCCTTCTCCAAGATGTCATAACAGTGCCGAAAACACAGAATAGTGCACAATTCTGATTTGACCTGCATATCCCCGGGCCAACATTTCACCAGAGGGATCTAAATGCTGGATTAGATAATGCAGCTGATCTTGCCATTGGTCTCGCTGAGTCAGCCTACGCATTAGATTGAAAAAAAAAAAAAGCTGCTGCCCCACATGCTTTAAAGGGAAGGTGTTGTCAGAATTTTTTTTTTCAATAACTGTAAAAATATAAAGTATTAATGTTTTAATGTGTACATATTATTTGTTTTTAATTGAGAAAGAAGGGAATTTTGTTTACTTACCGTAAATTCCTTTTCTTCTAGCTCCTATTGGGAGACCCAGACAATTGGGTGTATAGCTACTGCCTCCGGAGGCCACACAAAGCATTACACTTTAAAAAGTGTAACCCCTCCCCTCTGCCTATACACCCCCCGTGCATCACGGGCCCATCAGTTTTGGTGCCAAAGCAGGAAGGAGGAAAACTTATAAATTGGTCTAAGGTAAATTCAATCCGAAGGATGTTCGGAGAACTGAAACCATGAACCAAAAGAACAATTCAACATGAACAACATGTGTACACAAAAGAACAAACAGCCCGAAGGGAACAGGGGCGGGTGCTGGGTCTCCCAATAGGAGCTAGAAGAAAAGGAATTTACGGTAAGTAAACAAAATTCCCTTCTTCTTTGTCGCTCCATTGGGAGACCCAGACAATTGGGACGTCCAAAAGCAGTCCCTGGGTGGGTAAATAATACCTCGATAAAAAGAGCCGTAAAACGGCCCCCTCTTACAGGAGGGCAACCGCCGCCTGAAGGACTCGCCTACCTAGGCTGGCATCTGCCGAAGCATAGGCATGCACCTGATAGTGTTTCGTGAAGGTGTGCAGACTCAACCAGGTAGCCGCCTGACACACCTGCTGAGCCGTAGCCTGGTGCCGCAATGCCCAGGACGCACCCACGGCTCTGGTAGAATGGGCTTTCAGCCCTGAAGGAATCGGAAGCCCAGAAGAACGATAGGCTTCAAAAATCGGTTCCTTGATCCACCGAGCCAAGGTAGACTTGGAAGCCTGCGACCCCTTACGCTGGCCAGCGACAAGGACAAAGAGCGCATCAGAGCGGCGCAGGGGCGCCGTGCGAGACACGTAGATCCGGAGTGCTCTCACTAGATCTAACAAATGCAAATCCTTTTCACATTGGTGAACTGGATGAGGGCAAAATGAAGGCAAGGAAATATCCTGATTGAGATGAAAATTGGACACCACCTTAGGGAGAAAGTCCGGGACCGGATGCAGAACCACCTTATCCTGGTGAAAAACCAGGAAAGGGCCTTTGCATGACAGCGCTGCAAGCTCTGACACTCTACGGAGTGAAGTAACCGCCACTAGAAATGCCACCTTCTGCGAAAGACGTGATAGAGAGACATCCCGCAGCGGCTCAAAAGGTGGTTTTTGAAGAGCCCGTAGAACCATGTCGAGATCCCAGGGTTCCAGCGGACGCTTGTAAGGTGGGACTATGTGGCAAACTCCCTGCAGGAACGTGCGTACCTGCGGAAGCCTGGCTAGACGCTTTTGAAAAAACACGGAAAGCGCCGAGACTTGACCTTTGAGAGAGCCGAGAGACAAACCCTTGTCCAATCCCGATTGAAGGAAGGAAAGAAACCTGGGTAAGGCAAACGGCCAGGGGATAAACCCCCTCTCAGAGCACAAGGCTAAGAAGATCCTCCAAGTTCTGTGGTAGATCTTGGCTGACGTTGGCTTCCTGGCCTGTCTCATAGTGGCAATGACATCATGAGACAACCCTGAGGACGCTAAGAGCCAGGACTCAATGGCCACACAGTCAGGTTGAGGGCCGCAGAATTCAGATGGAAAAATGGCCCTTGAGATAGCAAGTCTGGTCGGTCTGGGAGCGCCCACGGTTGCCCCACCGTGAGATGCCACAGATCCGGGTACCACGACCGCCTCGGCCAATCTGGAGCGACGAGGATGGCGCGGCGGCAATCGGACCTGATCTTGCGCAACACTCTGGGCAGCATTGCCAGAGGAGGGAATACATAAGGCAGTTGAAACTGCGACCAATCCTGAACTAAGGCGTCCGCCACCAGAGCTCTGTGGTCCTGAGACCGTGCCATGAATGCCGGGACCTTGTTGTTGTGCGGAGACGCCATGAGATCGACGTCCGGCGTTCCCCAGCGGCAACAGATCTCTTGAAACGTCCGGGTGGAGAGACCATTCCCCCGCGTCCATGCCCTGGCGACTGAGGAAGTCTGCTTCCCAGCTTTCTACGCCCGGAATGTGAACCGCGGAGATGGTGGAGGCTGTGGCCTCCGCCCACAGCAGAATCCGCCGGACTTCTTGGAAGGCTTGACGACTGCGAGTGCCGCCCTGGTGGTTGATGTACGCAACCGCCGTGGCGTTGTCCGACTGTATGCGGATCTGCCTGCCCTCCAGCCACCGATGGAACGCCTTGAGGGCTAGATACACTGCCCTTATCTCCAGAACATTGATCTGAAGGGAAGACTCTGCCGGAGTCCAGGTTCCCTGAGCCTTGTGGTGGAGAAAAACCGCTCCCCATCCTGACAGGCTCGCGTCCGTCGTGACCACAGCCCAGGATGGGGGCAGAAAGGATTTTCCTTTCGACAGAGAAGTGGGGAGAAGCCACCACTGAAGAGAGGTCTTGGCTTCCAGAGACAGAGAGACGTTCCTGTCCAAGGACGTCGGCCTCTTGTCCCATTTGCGGAGAATGTCCCATTGGAGTGGACGCAGATGAAATTGCGCAAATGGCACTGCCTCCATTGCTGCCACCATCTTCCCCAGGAAGTGCATGAGGCGCCTCAAGGGGTGCGACTGTGCCTGAAGAAGGGATCGCACCCCTGTCTGCAGCGACCGCTGTTTGTCCAGCGGCAGCTTGACCATCGCTGAGAGAGTATGAAACTCCATTCCGAGGTACGTCAGTGACTGGGACGGAGACAATTTTGACTTTGGAAAATTGATGATCCACCCGAACCTCTGGAGAGTCTCCAGAGCAACGGTCAGACTGTGTTGACAAGCCACCCGTGAGGGTGCCTTGACTAGGAGATCGTCTAGGTAAGGGATCACCGAGTGGCCCTGAGAGTGAAGGATCGCTACGACGGATGCCATGACCTTGGTGAAGACCCGTGGGGCTGTCGCCAGGCCGAAAGGCAGTGCCACAAACTGAAGGTGTTCGTCCCCGATGGCGAAACGCAGGAAGCGTTGATGCTCTTGAGCGATCGGCACATGGAGATAGGCATCTTTGATGTCGATTGATGCTAGGAAGTCTCCTTGGGACATCGAAGCGATGACAGATCGGAGGGATTCCATGCGAAACCTCCTGGTTGTCACATGTCTGTTGAGCAATTTTAGGTCCAAAACGGGACGGAATGAACCGTCCTTTTTTGGGACCACGAACAGATTGGAGTAAAAACCGCGACCGCGTTCCTGGAGGGGAACGGGGATCACCACTCCTTCTGTTTTCAGAGTGTCCACCGCCTGAAAAAGCGCAACTGTCTGCTCTGGGGGCGGAGATGTTCTGAAAAAACGAGTCGGAGGACGAGAGCCGAACTCTATCCTGTAACCGTGAGACAGAATGTCCCTCACCCATCGGTCATGGACATGTGGCCACCAGGCGTCGCAAAAGCGGGAGAGCCTGCCACCGACCGAGGATGCGGTTTGGGGCGGCCGAAAGTCATGAGGAGGCCGCCTTGGAGACGGTGCCTCCAGCGGTCTTTGGAGGACGTGACTTAGACCGCCATGCAGAAGAATTCCTCTGGCTCTTCTGTGGTCTGTTGGACGAGGAGGGTTGGGATCTGGCTGAGGGCCGAAAGGACCGAAACCTCGCTTGAACTTTCCGTTGCTGAGGTCGGTTTGGTTTGGGTTGGGGTAAGGACGAGTCCTTTCCCTTGGATTGCTTAATAATTTCATCCAATCGCTCGCCAAACAGTCGGTCGCCAGAAAAAGGCAAACCGGTCAAGAACTTTTTGGAAGCAGAGTCTGCCTTCCATTCGCGTAGCCACATGGCCCTGCGGACTGCCACAGAATTGGCTGATGCAACCCCTGTACGGCTAGCCGAGTCCAGGACAGCATTCATGGCGTAGGATGCAAATACTGACGCCTGAGAAGTCAAAGATGTTACTTGTGGCGCAGCGGTACGGGTGACCGCATTAATCTCAGACAGACAAGCTGAGATAGCCTGGAGTGCCCACACTGCTGCAAAGGCTGGGGCAAAAGATGCGCCTATGGCTTCATAGATGGATTTCAGTAGTAGCTCTATCTGCCTGTCCGTGGCATCCTTAAGCGATGCACCGTCAGCCACTGCTACTACGGATCTAGCCGCCAGTCTAGAGACTGGAGGATCCACCTTGGGACACTGAGCCCAACCCTTAACTACGTCAGCGGGGAAGGGGTAACGTGTGTCATTAAGGCGTTTAGTAAAGCGCTTGTCCGGGAAAGCCCTGTGCTTCTGGACAGCATCTCTAAAGTTAGAGTGATCGAAGAAAGCACTCCGTGTACGTTTAGGAAACCTAAACTGGTGTTTCTCCTGTTGTGAAGCCGAATCCTCTGTAGGCGGAGTTGGGGGAGACAGATCTAGCACCTGGTTGATGGATGCTATAAGATCATTCACTATGGCGTCCCCTTCAGGTGTATCCAGATTGAGCGCAACGTTAGGATCAGAGTCCTGAGCTGCGACCTCCGCCTCCTCCTCTAGAGAATCCTCATGCTGAGACCCCGAACTGCGTGAAGAAGTCGGGGAAGATTCTAAGCGAGCCCGCTTAGCTGGTCTGGGACTACGGTCCGTGCCGGAGTCCTGCACGTAATAACTAGAGGCCACACCAGGAACACGCTTAGTCGCAGACCGAGAGGGGCCTGGGGGTGATCCCGCAGTGCTCGGGGCCTGTGTAAGGGCCGGTCTGGACTGCAAAACCTCTAGAAACTTAGCAGACCATTTATCCATAGACTGAGTCATGGAATGAGAAAGCGACTCAGAGAGTTTGTCAGCTAAAACAGCAAACTCTGTCCCTGCCATCTGGACAGGGGGGGCCGGTGGTTCTACCTGGGCCGAGGGACCCCCTAGTGCCTCAGGCTCCGGCTGAGCGAGAGCCACAGGGGCCGAGCATTGCTCACAGTGAGGGTAGGTGGAACCTGCAGGTAACATAGCCGCACAAGAGGTACAGGTAGCAAAATAACCCTGTGCCTTGGCCCCCTTGCTCCTTGTGAACGACATGCTGTTGTCTCCCAGGAGCGTGATCACTGAAGGTATATAGCCACAAGTTAACAATACAGCTGAACCGGAAAAGTATACAAATATAATGTATGTATATACAGTTCAGCACCCTAGGTGGACCAGCACCGGTAACCGGTGTGGCTTACCAACCGCTCCAGCGGTGTGTGGCCACCAGATTCCCTGCCTCGGGTCTCCCAGAGCTGCAGCAGACGTCCTCCACCGGCAGAATGTGTTAAAACATGGCTGTCGGCGTTCACAGGGGAGGAGGGAGCCGTGGGTGGACTTACAAAAGTGCGGGAATCTGGTGCCCCATAGGGATTAGTGAGGGGGGAGGAGGACAGCTATGTGTGCTCCAGCCCTCACTGTTGGCGTCACGCCGACCGTCCCGCCCTTGCCCCTGACTGGCAGGCTCGTGGGCGGGCGTTTAATGTACTAGGCCGCAAAAGCCGGGGACTAAAGTAGAAACCGCGGCCAGCCAGCAGGCATGGTCGGCGCGGTAGTCCCGTACAAAAAACCAACACTGCATGCGCTGCAGCGTCCGAAGCCCAGGTGCTCCATGCACCGTCCCAAAGGGGACACAGAGTACCTGTAGTTGCAGGGCCTTGTCCCTGACGATACTCAGTCTCCTGTCCGGCAGATACCACCAGGGGCTGCGGAGGGAGCCCGGTCCCAGTGCCTGGATGACCGGATAGGATCCCACTTCACCCAGAGCCCCTAAGGGATGGGGAAGGAAAGCGGCATGTGGGCTCCAGCCTCTGTACCCGCAATGGGTACCTCAACCTTAACAACACCGCCGACTCAGTGGGGTGAGAAGGGAGCATGCCGGGGGCCCTGTAAAGGGCCCTCTTTTCTTCCATCCGAAATAGTCAGCAGCTGCTGCTGACCAAAATGTGGAGCACTGTGTGCATGTGTGCCTCCTTCAACACAAAGCTAAAAAACTGGTGGGCCCATGATGCACGGGGGGTGTATAGGCAGAGGGGAGGGGTTACACTTTTTAAAGTGTAATGCTTTGTGTGGCCTCCGGAGGCAGTAGCTATACACCCAATTGTCTGGGTCTCCCAATGGAGCGACAAAGAAAAATATTAAAAAAAAAAAAATAAAAGTTTGATATTTTTCACTCTTAAACACTAGGGGGAGCAGCTACTGAAATCGTACAGAAATCCTACTGTAGAAATAGCTCACATTACAGCTGCAGTAAAGTGGGCGGAGTCTGCTCTCCTGTGTGTGATGTCACACCTCCCCCTCCCAACCTGGGTGTGTCAAAAAGAATAAGTGGAAACATTCCCCATCATCTGTGCTTGATGTCAGTGAGTGGAAACCACACATACATAGGGATATATAGCTTGCAGAGCGTCACTCCTCCTGTATCATGTATCAGAAGCGTCGCTCTGCAGGCTATTCCTGTGTATGTGTCAAGAGGAGCAACGCTCTGCAGACTGACACAAGCAGGGAGATATACAGTATACCACGCTGCCCCACTGAGCTGCTAGGAGGAGAGGCCAGGTGTGAGCACACACAAGTAAGGGAGTGGCGGCAGCGGTGGGGGGGTTGGTGGTGGCGGGGGCAAAGCGGTGGGGGCTGTGGAGCAGCGACGGCGGCGGGGGGGAGTAGCGTACCGGTAGCTTCGGACTGGCTAAGGAGCTCTCACCTGCAGCCTGGACTGATCTCAGAGGTTGCAGGACTGTACTGCGAGTGCCGAGTGATTGATTCCCCGGCGATTGGGTGCAGTTCATATCAGCTGCAGACAGGCCGGGCTGATCTCCGGAGTTCAGGTGAGAGCACCGGAGATCAGCTTGGGATGTCTGCAGCTGTCATGAACTGCACCACAATCGCCGGGGAATCAATCACTCGGCACTCACGGTACAGTTCAGGCTGCACACCGGAGCTCAGGTGAGAGCTCCGGAGTTGAATGCAGGTAACCGCAGCCAGGACTGGCATTACTGGAGATTACTCCGGGAGTCAGTCAGACGCTGCGTACCGGTATTCACTCATCCCGGTGGGTGACAGGGGGGAAGCTCCAGACGGCGCTGATCTCCTCCCTCTGCTGTGATCTGGACAGCCCAGGGGGCGTGTCCAGGTCACAGCAGACGCCTACTCTATGTTCATCTATGGGGTCGGATCCTGACCACTGTTCTCTATGCACAGGGGGCTGCCATAAAGGAGGTGACTAGCTGTCGTTACACACAGCAAATCCAACATGGCAGCCCCCAGTGCCTTCAGTAAAACTAGAATTAAATAAAAACTAAATAAGCAGTGATTTTATTTTTGTATTAAAAATACTTGATTTCATAATCACTATTATTAATAGAAAAATAAAAAACCTTCCCTTTAACCCCTTCACGACCGGCCGATTTTTCGCTATCCGTTTTTTTTTTCGCCATTCTTTTTCTGAGAGATGTAACTTTTATTTTTCAGTCAATATGGTCATGTGAGGGCTCATTTTTTGCGGAACGAGCTGTACTTTTAAATGAAACCATCAGTTTTACCATATAGTGTAGTAGAAAACGGCAAAAAAATCCAAATGCAGAAAAATTGCAAAAAAAAGTGCGATAGCACTATGGTTTTTGAGATATTTTATTCACTGTGTTCACTATATGGTAAAACTGATGTGTGGGTGTGATGCCTCAGGTCAGTGCGAGTTCGTAGACACCAAACATGTATAGGTTTACTTTTATATAAGGGTTAAAAAAAAATCGGACGTTTGTCAGAAAAAAGTGGCACACGTTTTACGCCATATTCCGTGACCCGTAGCGTTCTCATTTTTCGGGATCTATGGCTCAATGATGGCTTATTTTTTGCGTCTCGAGCTGACGTTTTTAACGGTACCATTTTTGCGCAGATGCTACGTTTTGATCGCCTCTTATTGCATTTTGCGCAAAAGTTGTAGCGACAAAAAACCATCGTTTTGGCGTTTGGAATTTTTTTGCCGCTACGCCGTATACTGATAAGATTAATTGATTTTATATTTTGATAGATCGGGCGTTTCTGAACGCGGCGATACCAAATGTGTGTATATTTTTTTAACCCTTTAATTTTCAATGGGGCGAATGGGGGGTGATTTGAACTTTTAGGTTTTTTTTGTTGTTTTTTTATTTTACTAGTCCCCCTAGGGGGCTATTGAGATCAGCAATCCGATCGCTCTGCAGTATCTGCTGATCACAGCTACAAGGCTGTAAACAGCAGATACGCTCTCTTTCTCTTTTGCTGTGCCGCTGGCACAGCGAAAGTGAAAGCAAGTCAGGTGTAGTACAGGAGTCATCACATGACCCTGTGCTACCATGACAACTATCGGGAGTCACATGATCGAGTCACGTGACTTCCGGTATCGGGCGGTAAGTAAATGTTTACCGCGATCGCGCTTATAATGGCGCCGTCACATATTGACAGCGCCATATAAGGGGTTAAACGGCACGAGCAGATAACGATTCTGCTCGTGCCTAGCAGGCACACATCTCAGCTGTGAAAATCAGCTGAGATGTGTGCCGATCGCAGCATGATGCTGCCGGCAGACCGCGGGCAGTAACATTATGACCGCAAGGACGTAATTTTACGGCCCGCGGTCGTTAAGGGGTTAAGGGAATGGTGTTCAATATTTTCCTCAGTTGTCACCTTGTTTTTTTAATTAATTCTCTAACCAGACCATGACCAATCTGGACTTGCATGTTGCCGAAATGGCTGGCTTCAGGGCCCCTGCTGAAGATTCCCACATATCCCTAAGAACGCCATCTGTCTTCCTATCTAGGGGATCCCATAAACCCATTTATTCTCAAAAAGCAATGAAAACCTTTTGGATGCCTTGGAATGGCCCCATCCAATTTTGGTACTTTATTCCTGAATGATGTTGTTGGCAGGGACCCCTTTTCTCAGGCTTCTTCATTTTCTATTCATCAGGGTTTCAAATTTTTTTGCCAACAGGTAAGGCCCTTCGTTTCTTCTGATCTAGGACCCTGCACATAATTTCCTGGACCGTGTTGTGGGTTTTCTTTTCAACTAACCAACTTAGTTACATTCTCTTCTCTTCTCAAAGTACACAACTGCCGCTCCATAAACTTTCACAACCTCGCAGAAATCTCATACACCTTGATTTACACTTACTTTTTCAGTCCCTTCTCCCTCTTGCAGACATAGTATCTTTACACGATGCAGTTGCTGCTGCCACTTTATATAATACCACAATCTCTGCAGCTCCCGAATCGGCTGCCCTCCTCACATACACTAACACCTGCACGATCAACAGGCAACCTTGGCACACGAGACAGGCTAAAGAACCAAGACAGCCTTCCAATGAGCACTTCATCACATGAAAATAGTCCCTCGCCACTTTCAAGTCCGCACTCTCTGCTCAAAACAAACTTACTTCTTATCTCCAGCCTCTCTCACAATCTTCCCCACCCCACCCAGGCGCCTCCTTCCTCTCCTCTCATTTCAACTGAAGACTTTGCTTTTTTTCTTCAAGCAGAAGACTGACAACATCAGAGTACGTTTTGGCCCACAATACCAACAGCCCCTACTCATAACTACTCTGCCATCTTCCTCCAAACTACTCCGCCATCTTCCTCCAAATTCAGTTTCTCCACCATGACATACCAGCTTTCCTCTCTACTCTCAAGATCATATTTAACCACCTCTCCACTTGACCAGCTCCTGTTCCAGCTCACCCTCAATCTCGCCACAGTCTTCATCCCAACCCTAACCCATTTACTCAACCTGTTACTAACAACTGGTGTATTCCAGTTAATCGTTAAACATGCCTCGATGACACGCTTCCTCAAAAAGATATCCCTTGACCCATCCTCTATGTCAAGCTATCGCTCCAATACACTTCTCCCTTATGCCTCAAAACTAAAGGAACAGCATGTCCATCTTGAACTGTCCTCCTTCCTCTATTCCTGCTCCCTCTTTGACCGGCTACAATCTGGCTTCTGACTGCATCATTCCACTGAAACTGAATTAACTAAAGTCCCCAATGACCTACTAACCGCCAACGTCAAGAGACACTACCCTGTCCTCCTCCTCCTGGACCTGTCTTTTGCCTCTGACATAGTGGACCATTCCCTTCTACTACAGATTCTTTCATCTCTGGGCATCATAGACTTGGCCCCATCTTTGATCTACTCATACCTAACCGACCAAACTTTCATCGTCTCCCACTCTCACGCCACTTCTTCATGTCGCCCTTTATCTGTCGGTGTCCCCCAAGGTTCAGTTCTTGGACCACTGCTGTTCTCCATGTACACCTTCGGCATGGGACCATGGCTTTCAGTATCATTTCTATGCTGATAAGCAGATCTACCTCTCTGGACTGGACATCACCTCCTTACTATCGTGAATCCCACAATGGCTGTTTGTTATTTCATCTTTTTTTTCTGCTTGATTTCTAAACCTTAACATGGACAAAACAGAATTCATTATCTTTTCTTCTCCTCACTCAACCCCCTCCAACAGACCTTTCCATCAAAGTTGATGGCTGCTCACTCTCCCCAGTCCCACGCACTTGCTGCCTGGGGGTAACCCTTATCTCTGCTCTCTCCTTCGTGCCAAAACATCCAAGCCCTCTTCACCTCCTGCTGACTCAATTGAAAAACATTTCCTGGATTTGTACGTTTCTTAACCAAGAAGCTGCAAAAACACTAGTGCATGCCCTTATCTCCCACCTGGATTATTGCAACCCCCTGCTCTGTGGCCTCCCTTCTAACACTCTCGCACCCCTACAATCTATTCTAAACTATTCTGTTTAATTAATCCACCTGTTCCCTCGCTTCTCCCCGACCTCTTCTCTCTACCAATCCTTTGAAAGGCTTCCCATTGCCCAACGACTCCAGTTCAAAATCCTACCCAGGACGTACAAAGCCATCCACAACCTGTCTCCTCCGTACATCTGTGACCAAGACTCCAGGTACTTACCTGAAAATAACCTCCGATCTTCACAAGATCTCCTACTTGAACTCCCCTCGCATCTCTTCTCCCCACAAATCGCATTCAAGATTTCACCCATGCATCCCCAATACTCTGGAACTCTTTGCCTCAATATCAGACTCTCGCTTACCTTGGAAAGCTTCAAAAGGAACCTAAAGACCCACCTCTTCTGACAAGTCAACAACCTGCAGTAACCCTCAGTCTGCTATAGCGCCACATGACCATCTCCATCCTCACCTACTGTATCTTCAGCCATCCCTAGTAGACTAAGAACTCACGGGCAGCGTCCTCTCTCTCCTCCTGTACCTGTCTGTGCTTTGTATTGTTTATGATTATTGTAATTTCTCCTCTTTTCACATGTAAAGCGCCATATAAGAAATGTCGCATAAATAACAATAAAAAAAAAAATAGACCTAACTGCATTACCCAAACTGTCTGTATCCCCATTAGGGAAACAATAGCGTTCTCTCGTCTCGCCATCTGAAAATGAATACACTACAGTTCAAAAGATTAGGGTCACTTAGATGTTTCCTTATTTTTGAAAGAAAAGCACATTTTTTTTTCAATGAAGCTAACATTAAACAGAAATACACTTTATAAATTGTTAATGTGGTAAATGAGTATTCTAGCTTCAAGCGCCTGGTTTTTAATGCAATATCTACATAGGTGTATAAAGGCCCATTTCCAACAACCACAAATCCAGTGTTCTAATGGTACACTGTTTGCTAACTGTTTTAGAAATCACTTGAAACACCTTGTGCAAGTATGTTAGCACAGCTGAAAACAGTTTTGCTGATTAGAGAAGTTATAAAACGGACCTTCCTTTGAGCTAGTTGAGAATCTGGAGATTTACATTTGTTGGTTTCAGTAAACTCTCAAAATGGCCAGAAAAAGAGAACTTTCATGTGAAACTCGACAGTGTATTCTTGTTCTTAGAAATGAAGGATATTTCATGTGAGAAATTACCAAGAAACTGAAGATTTCCTACAACAGTGTGTACTACTCCCTTCAGAGGAGAGCACAAACAGGCTCTAACCAGAGTAGAAAGAGAAGTGGGAGGCCCCGCTGCACAACTGAGCAACAAGATAAGTACATTAGATTCTCTAGTTTGAGAAATCGATGCCTCACAGGTCCTCAACTGCTAGCTTCATTAAATACTACCCGCAAAACGCCAGTGTCAACGTCCACAGTGAAGAGGCGACTCCGAGATGCTGGCCTTCAGAGCAGAGTGGCAAAGAAATAGCCATATCTGAGACTGGCTAATAAAAGGAACAGATTAATATGGGCAAAAGAACACAGATATTGGACAGAGGAAGATTGGAAAAGAATGTTATGGACAGACGAATCTAAGTTTGAGGTGTTTGGATCACACAAAAGAACATTTGTGAGATGCAGAACAGCTGAAAAGATGCTGGAAGAGTGCATGACGCTATCTGTCAAGCATGCATGGTGGAGGTAATGTGATGTTCTGGGGTTGCTTTGATGCTGGGAAATTGGGACATTTGTACAAGGTAAAAAGGTATTTTGAATAAGAAAAGCTATCACTCCATTTGGCAACACCATGCCATACCCTGTGGACAGTGCTTGATTGGAGCCAATTTCATCCTACAAAGGACAATGACCCAAAGCACACCTCCAAATTATGCATGAACTATTTTAGGGAAGAAGCAGGCAGCTGGTATGCTATCTGTAATGGAGTGGCCAGCCCAGTCACCAGATGTCAACCCTATTGAGCTGTTGTGGGAGCAGCTTCACCGTATGGTACGCAAAAAGTGCCCAACAAGCCAATCCAACATGTGGGAGGGGCTTCTGGAAGCATGGGGTGAAATGTCTTCAGATTACCTCCGCAAGTTAACAGCTAGAATGTCAAAGGTCTGCAAAGCTGAAATTGCTGCAAAGGGAGCGTTCTTTGACAAAAGCAAAGTTTGAAAGAGAAAGTTATTATTTCAAGTTAAACAATTATTTCTAACCTAGTCAATGTCTGGACTGTATTTTTTATTCATTATGCAACTCATTTGATAAATAAAAGTATGATTTTTCATGGAAAAGAAAATTATCTGGGTGACCCCAAACTTTTGAACTGTAGTGTACACATTCACCCTCTGACCTGTCAAACATGTCTGACAGAGGGAACGATTTCCTGGTTTTCCTGATTATTTTTTAATACCTTCCTCATTAGTCTGGGAGAGAGATTTTAAGGAGTTCTTGACCTCTGCCCTCATGATGGACCTTAGATCTGAGGCAAAGCTAGGAGATTCCTCACAGTCTGTTCAATACAAGACTGATATAGTATTTTTAGGCCAGGAACTCGCTAACCCTATTTTACTTATTCATTATTCTTCATCTTGGCTACACATTTTCTGGATCTTTCCTAGCCAAAACAATAAGAAAAGTTCCCTATTACAAAAGTGAACTTTCCAGAAGATGTAATCAGGCTACCGAATTAGGAGGAAGAACCAGGTCACCCAAAATGTTTCCTCTGGAAGTGATGGATCCCTCTTCCTTGTCAGGATCCACATCATTGGATCTGTGGCTTCGTGCTGTCACACTTGCTTCCGGGTCCAAAGTCAGTGCAGCGAATATTCATGAGGCATAATCAGCGGGACCCGAAAGCACCAGCAGTGCTGGAGAGGCAAGTATAAAAGGGTGTCCTCCGGTACGTGTCTCACTCATGTCACACAAATCACATCAGTGTGCGGTCCATGTGACATCCGTGCAGCCGGTCAAAAACAGACATGTCGCCATGTAGAGCACATTGAAACGTGTGTGCTCCACACGGACCATGTCAAAACACGGATTTGTAAACAAACCCATTGAATTTAATGGGACTACGTGTACCTGTGTCTCCGGTAGAAACGGATACCACACATACCGGAGACACGGATGTGTGTGAAGGGGGCCTAAGAGGGACACCGCCTGACTGCTAGAGGTCAGACTGCATTTTAAATGCAGTACCTGACAAACAGCCCATCCCTCCACGCCACCTCCTCTGGTCTTTCCCCGAAAGTAAAATATAGTTACAGGTCAATATCACCAGAATGCACGTCAGTAGGGTGCACCAAAGTGCACGCATCCCGTGCATGTGCAGAGAAAAGACACGTCGCCTTCACACACCACAGGAAAAATGTGCGTTAATACCTTTAATTCTAACTGTGTGTCTAACAGAAAGATGGACTGTGCCACTGACAAACACTGCTAATGTGTACATGAATAATATACGAAATGTGGCATATATTAAAAATCACTCACGTTTCAAATTGCTCAATAAATATGAGATTTGTGGAAGTCCCCGTCAGTGTGGCCATTCCTCCAATGGTGGAAGAATATGCAATTCCCAGCGAAAAAGCTTTGCACATCATATGATCACGTTTAGTCCTATAGAACCGTCCAGACTTGGTCTGCACAAAAAAAAAATGGATTAAAATTTATTTTAACAAAGCCCCTGCCCCACAGTCACAGCTGCAATCAATGTGTTCTGCTCATACAAGTCTACTGTTGTGCATTTTCTATACTCAGCTTATCTACTTGAATTGACTAGAGTAATAAGACTTTGCATATTGCATTGTTTTAGAAAAACAGCTAATACACTAGATGTAATAGTGAGATTATCTGAATGCCATGTGTTGGCACTTTATTTTTGTCTTCCAGCAGATATGTACCTTTGTGTGCAAGATAGATAGATCAAAAATATCAATGCAACACTTGTGTTTGCTTCCATTTTTCATGAGCTGAAATCAAAGATCTACATCTTTTTCTATCTACACCAAAGGCCATTTCTGTCAAATATTGTTCACAAATGTGTCTAAATCTGTGTTAGTGATCACTTCTTTGCCGAGACAATACATCCACCTCACAGGTGTGCCATACCAAGATGCTGATTAGACAGCATGATTATTGCACAGGTGTGCATTTGGCTGGCCACAATAAACGGCCACTCTAAAATGTGCAGTATTATCAAACAGCACAATGCCACAGATGTCGCAAGTTTTAGGGAGAGTGCAATTGGCATGCTGACTGTAGGAATGTCCACCAGATCTGTTGCCCATGAAATGAATGTTCATTTATCTACCATAAGCCATCTCCAAAGGTGTTTCAGAGAATTTGGCAGTACATTCAACTGGCCTCATAACTGCAGACAACATGTAACCACACCAGCCTGGAACCTCAGCATCAAGCATCTTCACCTCCAAGATTGTCCGAGACCAGCCACCCAGACAGCTGCTGTAACAATCGCTTTGCATAACCAAAGAATTTCTGCACAAACCGTCAGAATCTGTCTCAGGAAAGCTCGTCTGCTGCCAGTCTTCCTCATCTGGGTCTCCTCCTGACTGCAGTTCATTGTCGTTGTAACCGACTTGAGTGGGCAAAGGCTCACATTTGATGGCGTCTGGCATGTTGGACAGGTGTTCTCTTCACAGATGAATCCCATTTCACTGCAGATGGCAGACTGGCAGATGGTGGACACAACAAATACTAACTGGTTTCCTGACCCCCATGGACATTTCTAATACTGTAAAACCAGGGTTGTGGAGTCGGTAAGCCAAACCTTCGACTCAGACTCCTCAATTTCCCTTGCACCAACTCAGACTCCGACTCTCACATATATTGCTTATAGTGAAGTGAAAAATGTATTGTAGTACAATGTGAACATCAGACATTTAATATTTTTTATGATACAATAATCAAGATATTTAGATAGAACATAAAATATATTTATTGGAATACAACTTTAGAACACAAAAAACTGTAATAAATTGTAAATATGTTAAATATGTAATATTACAGTTTTTGTGTTCTAAAGTTGAATTCCAATAAATATATTTTATGTTCTATCTAAATATCTTGATTATTGTATCATAAAAATGATTAAATGTCTGATGTTCACATTGTACTACAATATATTTTTCACTTAAATATAAGCAATATACTAAATGTTATTATTTAGAATGTTTTTTGTTGAAAACTGTTTTTTTCCACTTACGTAGTGTTATATATAACACTATATAATAAACTATGTAGTACACTATGTAAGTGGCAAAAAACAGTTTTCAACAAAAACAGGCTAAATAACATTTGTGCAGTCTATGAATTTGTTGTAAGAAATAGAATTGCTTCCATCAGATCCTCCTTCATAGATGACCTCAAATCTGACCTAATAAATTTTAAGGCTAGAGAACAACCTCTCTACACTAACTTGGGTTGGAGGCAAAGCCGTAACCACATGGGCAACATCTCTAACAATTTCCGGGTATAAAGGAATTGCCTCATGCAGAGTCAGTTTTGATGAACGGTTGAAATTTTCTATTTCTTTGAGAGCAAGTGAAAAATTTTGCTGAAATATGGTCAATCTGCTACTATAGGAGACTGAGTTAAATCTTTTTCCTTGCGGCAACACTTTGCTGCTCCATGTCATCCAAATACTTGTCAAAGTTAAACTCCTCATCTGATGAGGATGACATATGGCAGCAGTAGCACTGTCAGGCCCCAAGTCCTCTTGTGCCTGGCAGTCCTGTAGCCGCTCATCCTAACTGCTACCTCACTCAAAGATTCTTTTCCTTTAGTAAGCTGTTGATCATCAAGCAGTATACGATGACTTGGGTCCACATAAACAGCAGCCAGAAGAATTTTATTTTCCAATAGCTGTGTCTCTCTCCGTTTCATTGAAGCAGAAATGCCATCTGCGATTAAATCTCCTCTTTGGGACAGGCAAAATAGCAAGTTCTTCCACTCCCTTATGAAAATGCCAGGAGTTAAATCCTCAGCTTGTAATTTTTTAGTCACGGTAAATGGGGGATTAAGCAATTCCTTCAATTCAGCCACCTGTGTCTATTGACCTTCATTTAAGGTTACTCGAGGGTTCATCATATCTATAAGAAATTATTTTAGTTCAAGCAATCGCTCAGTCATTAAATAAGTGCTGCCTCACCGAGTGGCTTGATCAACAATTGCCCCTTTTCCAGCACGTCTCTTCAAGATGGAATCAATTTTAGGGGTTCTGGCGGCAATAACCAACTTCCTCACTTTTCTAATCAGATTTCTAGCATGTCCGCCCAGTTTCACACGTCCGGATTTTCGCTGGTTTGGCGGATGTGGCGCACGCTAGTACAGTACGATACAGTACAGTGGCAGCGCCACAACTTCCGGGTCACATGCTGCAGTCACATGAAAGCATGTGACCGTCGTTTGTCGTGCTGCCACTATACTGTATACACTGTACTGGAGTGCGCCGCATCCGCCAAACTGGCGAAAAGACGGATGTGTGAAACCGGGGTCCCTCTTGCACACTCTCTTTTATTGCCAGCTGCAGCGTGTGCACAACACAGCGCATGTGATGAATATGAAAGTGTTTTGAAGCAGCTTCAACAAGATCATCTAATTCTAAAGTATCATTTTGCTGTTCTTCTGTTGTAATATCTGTTTGTTCCTCAGTTACATGAACAGCACTGTGGCCTTCCATCTCACACATACTAAATCCTAAATTTTCTTCTAGCTGTTGTTCATTCCTCTCATTCATCAGTTTAATTGTACTTATGTTTGAAGCATTGTCCGTTACAATAGCAAGAACCTGTTCTTTTTTGCGTTCCTAACTTGCAGAACTTTTTCCACTAAGGCCTGGAGAAACTGGCCGGTGTGATGAGCTTTAGTATCTTTTACTGCCAGTGTCTTACTAACAATTTCTTTCTTGTAACAAACATATCGAACATTGATGGCAAAATAATTCAGTGAAATGCAGTGACTCTGGCATCCAGCAAAGGCAATGGGTTTCAAGATAGGACATTCAGACACAGCGTTTAGTGAGGATCCTCACAAAGAATGAGCAGTCAGTTTGTGTGGTGTTTTTCTAATCTGCTTTTGCTATTGAAAGCATTATTTATGAGCTCAAAAACATTTCAGGTGATGCGGTTTTTAAAAAGCTGATCTGCTTTTGCAGCTGAAAAATGTATCCTCAAAAAACGCAGCAAAAACGCTGTGTGAATGCAGCCTTAGATCAGGAATAGAACAGACATTTATAGGACATTTCATAAGTTTCCCAAATTCCTATGAAAAAATTTTCATCACACTCTGCATTGCACTAGTGTCGCCAATTTATTATATATTTTAGGAGTCGTAGTCGGTGCATTTTATACCGACTCCACCAAAATGAGCTCCGACTCCACGACTCCCACTCAGACTCCACAGCCCTGTGTAAAACTGCACATTTTAAAGTTGCCTTTTATTGTGGCCAGCCTAAGGCACACCTGTGCAATAATCATGATGTTGAATCAGCATCTTAAATGCATTCCCTGTGAGGTAGATGGAGAAGAGCTCACTAACAGAGATTTAGGCAAATTTGTGAACAATATTTGAGAAAATAAGCCCTTTTGTGTACAAAGAAAGTCTTGGATCTTTGAGTTCAGCTCCTGAATAATGGAGCAAAAACAAAACCGTTGCGTTTATATTTTTGTCCAGTGTACGTACTGAGCAAACATACAGTGTGTCCACCCATATCCTGTCCACCGCCATTAATATGAGAACGGCAGCAGCTATAGGCATAGAAGTGGTGTCTAGGTATAGTAAAGTAGCCACGCGCTACGCAATGAAACCACCTATAGCGCCACCTGGTGGAAAACAACGGAGTTAGCATTTTTATCTCGAAAATGGAATGAGATAGAGAAAAAAGAGTGAATTAAAGTTGTAGGGCATCATCAATTCTATAAGAATCGACACCTTGCATACAGAAATGCTATGATTAGAACGTGTAAAACTCACAAGCCGGCGGACGTGAAGCGATACCTCATGGAGACCTTCCTACAAGTCATTGGGTATGGTGGCTGCGTAGAGTGGCCTCCATGCTCACCTGACCTGACCCCATTGGACTTCTTTCTGTGAGGTCACATCAAAGAGCAGGTGGATGCGACCCCTCCACCAACATTGCAGGACCTACGACGACATATCACAGATGCTTGTGCAAACGTGTCTCCTACCATATTACACAACGTGCAGCAAGATACAGTATGCTGTCCAGAGTCCAGATGTGTATTGCATCTGACGGTGGCCACTTTGAGCATCAAAGTTAAATGAGCGCCATATGCGTGACCAGCATTCAATGTTTTGGGGGGTGGAGGGGGTCATGGGTTTCATATCATAGCATTTCTGTATGTAAGGTGTCGATTCGTATTGAATTGATGATGCCCTACAATTTTTTAATTCACTTTTTTCTCTATCTCGTTCCGTTTACAAGATAAAAATTCTAACTCCATTGTTTTCCACCAGGTGGCGCTGTAGGTGGTTTCATTGTGTAGCGCATGGCTACTTTACTATACCTAGACACCACTTCTATGCCTATAGCTGCCGCCGTTCTCAAGTTAATGGCGGTGGACAGGATATGGGTGGCACACTGTATACAACTATAATAGACATAGATAACCATGTCTGAATCTGTGGAACAGCTTCCACAAGCCAAGAAGGCTGTTTTTAACCATGTCTGAATAAAAAGGAACATATTACTTGGTAGTATCCTCATATTTTTCCTTTCCTCTATAATAGATATACTGAGCAAAAATTTGATATACTGTAACAGGACGACTGGTATGTATCACAGATGTTGTGTAAACCTGGATGTTCGTTCTGATACTTTTAGTGCCACAAAGCTTGCTAGGGCGCATCAGGGCTAGGTTGTACGAATAGCTGGAGGGATGTGCGGGTCTGGCTATCCACAGATCTCCACCCATGGGTGTGCCTCACCTGTTAAGATGGAGACTCTTTAGCATGTGTTCAGTGTGTGAGGGCTGCTAAGTGAGCATGATTTCTTTTTTCCTGATGAAGGAGACGGAGATGTCTCTGAAACGCGTAGACTTGTAAAAATAAAAAGGAAGTCTTTTTATCTACGGCATCTGTGGTTTTTAGCGCGACGTAAAACCCGTTTCTTTTCTCTATATATTTTATGCCTTCAAGAAAGAACCCCATGCAGATGTGCGTGCTGACCAAAGTCAGTCGGTGAGAGCCAGGGTGACGGGACTGGGATATCTCCAGGAAAGAGTTCACTTTGAGAAGGAAGGATTGGCTCATCCTGACCAGGACCGTGGAAAGAGGTTTGAAGCTTCTCTGAAAGGTACCTCTGGAGAGGGGTGCGTATACTGGCCGGGGTCAGTGAGTGTACGGAAGCTGATATGCTTCCTGGAGACAACCTCATGCAGAGGAGTGTGTTTACTGACCTAACTGCAAATGATTCGGACTTGAATTCCGTTTGTGTATTGTATTACTGGAGCAGTGTGTCTGAGTCTGTGTGGGTGCACTGTGAATGTAACGGACTTGAAATCTGTGTGTGTTTAAGTGCGGTTTATGATGTGTAAATAAACTGGCAGGATGTAAACACTTCCTGTGTGCTACCTCGGTGAAGCAAGCCAAGTGAGTAAACCCCATCACATTCAGTGAGTGAACTATCACTCTCATATTTGTAATGATGGCAAATATGTCAGTTGACTATAATGGTGCAGACCGAGTCGCCATGTGCTCTGTCATGCACCATTTCAAGGCGTATAAGCCTACTGGAGGCAGACACCCAGATGTAGAAGACTGCACATGGCTACTCGGTTTGCACCATTATAGTCAGTCAATGGCCCCATTGGCACATTTGTCCGAATACTTTTTTCACGGGGAATTCAGACATAACCCTTGATGGGACCACTGAACAGGGGAACAAAGGAAGTGTGTAAGCACCTTAAAGGGAACCTGTCATCAGAAATTTAGCTTTCAACCTACAGGTTTCCCCCTCTGCAGCTCGTGGGCTGCATTTTAGTAAGGTTTCTATACTTTTTGTGCTCCCTTTTAAACCAAAATAAATACTATATAAAACTGTACCTTTCGGTTTGAAAATCTTGTAAATCGTCCATGGGGGCGGGCCGTGTGGCGTCCGTTGCTGTATCTTACGCCGTCCCCCATGCTTCAAATCATCCCTCAGGATGCCGCCCACTGCGCCCAAGGTCCCGTGCACGCCGGGACACCTAGTGACGTGGTCGCAAGCATGAGAGTATGGGCGGCGCTGTGATTGCATCGCAAGTGCCTGCCCATACTCTCGTGCCCGCCCTTTCCCCCACTGCCTCCAGCGTTCTGGGCCAGCCCGACGTCACATCCTTCCCATCGTACCCTGCAGCAGGAAATAGATGGGAGGAGCGGAGCAGGCCACTACAGGAGAAGCGGTGGATCTGAGCGACGTACAGAGGGGAGAGCGCGCCCACGAGAGTATGGGCGCGCACTTGCGATGCAATCACAGCGCCGCCCATACTCTCGTGCCTGCGACCACGTCACCAGGTGTCCCGGCGTGCACGGGACCTCGGGCGCAGTGGGCGGCATCCTGAGGGATGATTTGAAGCATGGGGGACGGCGTAAGATACAGCAACGGACGCCACAGGGCCCGCCCCCATGGACGATTTACAAGATTTTCAAACCGAAAGGTACAGTTTTATAAAGTATTTATTTTGGTTTAAAAGGGGGCACAAAAAGTATGGAAACCTTACTAGAATGCAGCCCAGGAGCTCCAGAGGGGGAAACATTTAGGTTGAAAGCCAAATTTCTGATGATAGGTTCCCTTTAACTGTTTTTGGGGAGCAATATCCTGAGTGTTAACGTGAGCTTTTGTGGCATCATTTTTATTCGCTTATTCAGGATGGAGGGCTTTTTTTAGCTCCAGTCAACAATTAGGAAACCACAAGTGATTTGAGAAGAAAAGCTGAAAGTGTTTCTTACAGGCGCATTTTGAGCCATCTCATTGGCTTCTAATATAAAGTAAAGTATAGTGTCTTTAGTAAGAAAAATGTCTGAACAATGGTCAGGTCACTTCTTTTAACAGCTTGATGTCTTTGGAAACCCTCCGCAATTAAAAGACGCTCAAAAAAGCTGAACATATGATCAGTAAGACTTTTTTTTTTTTTTTACATGGAGATGTATAATGTTCATTCTTCTGAGCATTTGTTGGGTTCTTTTTCAGTTTCAGAGTGGATCTGCCTAACAAAACACATGTGTATATACCATTATAGTAGGGAGAAAATGAGCGAACACTGGATGATGTAAAAAGCCTGGCAGCAAATAGCAGATGAGATATTAGTCTATGAATATACAGAGCAGACACATAACACTCCCAAAAAACAACCCAGAGGCCAAGTACAAAACACCTATCCTCTTACTGCAGGATCGTTACTGACTGTGAAATCGTCATGTCTGGCTGCATTTGCTAATGAAACCCACATAACATTGTTAATTGCGAGTCCGAAATGTGATAAATATACTGATGTATAGCTGCCTTACGGTGCTAGGTGCAGGGTTTTTTTCCAGGGGCATTATCCACACAGTCTGTAATATAATCTCTCTATATGCCATACTAGAGTATAGGACACCAAGTTGAGACAACCCCCTCTAAGATTTTGTCACATCCACACGACAGGTTACCTGTTTGGAATATCGCCTACTGTCAAATGCTGGTTCCTCCTGTAAAGCAGCATGAATTTTTATTGCATGTACAAATCAGATACAATGCAGACATATAAACAGGAATGGTGTAAAAGTAAAGGTGATCTTAAATTATAATTTTATGGGGAAAAGAAGAATTTACATGTCAGGAGACTGGACAAGTCCTGTTTTAGGGCCACTTAGCTAAAGTTTCCTCAAGCATGGCAGCTATTATTGGCACCATATACAGTCATATGAAAAAGTTTGGGCACCCCTATTAATGTTAACCTTTTTTCTTTATAACAATTTGGGTTTTTGCAACAGCTATTTCAGTTTCATATATCTAATAACTGATGGACTGAGTAATATTTCTGGATTGAAATGAGGTTTATTGTACTAACAGAAAATGTGCAATCCGCATTTAAACTAAATTTGACCGGTTCAAAAGTATGGGCACCCTTATCAATTTCTTGATTTGAACACTCCTAACTACTTTTTACTGACTTCATAAAGCACTAAATTGGTTTTGTAACCTCATTGAGCTTTGAACTTCATAGGCAGGTGTATCCAATCATGAGAAAAGGTATTTACGGTGGCCACTTGCAAGTTGTTCTCCTATTTGAATCTCCTATGAAGAGTGGCATCATGGGCTCCTCAAAACAACTCTCAAATGATCTGAAAACAAAGATTATTCAACATAGTTGTTCAGGGGAAGGATACCAAAAGTTGTCTCAGAGATTTAAACTGTCAGTTTCCACTGTGAGGAATGTAGTAAGGAAATGGAAGAACACGGGTACAGTTCTTGTTAAGCCCAGAAGTGGCAGGCCAAGAAAAATATCAGAAAGGCAGAGAAGAAGAATGGTGAGAACAGTCAAGGACAATCCACAAACCACCTCCAAAGACCTGCAGCTTCATCTTGCTGCAGATGGTGTCAATGTGCATTGGTCAACAATACAGCGCACGTTGCACAAGGAGAGGCTGTATGGGAGAGTGATGCGAAAGAAGCCGTTTCTGCAAGCACACCACAAACAGAGTTGCCTGAGGTATGCAAAAGCACATTTGGACAAGCCAGTTACATTTTGGAAGAAGGTCCTGTGGACTGATGAAACAAAGATTGAGTTGTTTGGTTATACAAAAAGACGTTATGCATGGAGGCAAAAAAAACATGGCATTCCAAGAAAAGCACTTGCTACCCACAGTAAAATTTGGTGGAGGTTCCATCATGCTTTGGGGCTGTGTGGCCAATGCCGGCACCGGGAATCTTGTTAAAGTTGAGGGTCGCATGGATTCAACTCAGTATCAGCAGATTCTTCACAATAATGTGCAAGAATCAGTGATGAAATTGTAGTTACGCAGGGGATGGATATTTCAGCAAGACAATGATCCAAAACACCGCTCCAAATCTACTCAGGCATTCATGCAGAGGAACAATTCCAATGTTCTGGAATGGCCATCCCAGTCCCCAGACCTGAATATCATTGAACATCTGTGGGATGATTTGAAGCGTGCTGTCCATGCTCGGCGACCATCAAACTTAACTGAACTGGAATTGTTTTGTAAACAGGAATGGTCAAATATACCTTCATCCAAGATCCAGGAACTCATTAAAAGCTACAGGAAGCGACTAGAGGCTGTTATTATTGCAAAAGGAGGATCTACAAAATATTAATGTCACTTTTATGTTGAGGTGCCCATACTTATGCACCTGTCAAATTTTGTTTAAATGCGGATTGCATGTTTTCTGTTAGTACAATAAACCTCATTTCAATCCAGAAATATTACTCAGTCCATCAGTTATTAGATATATGAAACTGAAATAGCTGCTGCAAAAATCCAAATTGTTATAAAGAAAAAAGGTTAACATTAATAGGGGTGCCCAAACTTTTTCATATGACTGTATAAAGCAGGAAACTTTGCATGTTTTCAGTAATACGCAAATTTTGAAAAATAGTAACATTTTAAGATACTAGGTGCAAAAGTACAAATGATACACTATGGAAAAAGAAAAAAAAAACCTCATTAGGCAGGGTCTGTATTTTAAAACACAAACCTACTTTGATGAGAAAAATGAAAATCTAAACAGTAACTTTTCCACTGATGAGGTTACAGCACCCTCTGAGAGGGGAACATGAGACATAAATAAGAATGACTGAGAGGCTGCGCTGATCCAACAAACCTCATTTTCTTCCGTGTTCGAGATTCCATTATCCAAAATATTATTGCTGAAACAAAAGTAAAAAAATTGAAATTTAAAATGTCAATATCATTTTCCTAGAGGATGTTCAGGCAGCTTCCCGCTCCCACTTGTCAACATAGAATTACAGCTGAAGAAATTATAGGTAAGGATATGCTCCATCAGTTTCAATTGTATATTTTATGCAGGTCCCTTTCACAAAAGTGTGGCAAAATGTAAAGTGAAAACTTTCTATCCAAGTAGGAGTTCAGGTCAGAAAACACTATCAGCGCAGAGAGTCAGACAGCATAAAGCCTCATACACTGGCATGTTCAAGGACATGTCAACTACGAACTCCAAGAATCTCCAAATGGTACCTTTGTACCACACTGCATTACAAGATAGTCTGCCCTGGAAGTCACGCTTCTAGGGGAGAACATCTCTACGATATGATATCTAATTGGAATGAAACATATCAGAATCATGAAGTCTTATATGGGAGATACATGCTGCCCAGAATGCATCAGATGCTGGGAGTATTTCAGCCATTTACGTTTGATTCTGAAACGCTGTAGAGTTGCAGAGAAAAACACTTTAATAGCCTGTGCTCACCTCCTTGGAGTGACCGCTTTCTTCCTATTTGCGCTAGAGACCTGTCACTACAGGACTACTGGGCCGTGGGCAGGAAGAAGCAGATGGGGACCCACCTGTGAGACCAGTGTACGAGGGGCGATCAAAAAGTAATGATAATCAATAATAAAACACAATGAATATATTAAAAAAAATATATATATTTTTCTACATAGTCTCCTAACAAGTCTATACATTTAGTCCATCTCTTTTCTAAACTTAGAATTCCCTTCGAAAAAAATTCTTGATCTTGACCCTCAAAAAAATCCCCAACAGCGGTTATCACATCGCTATTGTCGTCAAATTTCTTGCCCCGGAGGTGTTCCTTGAGGCAAGGAAAGAGAAAGAAGTCACTGGGGGCTAGATCTGGCGAATAGGGGGGGGGTGTTCCACCAGTTCAAAGCCCGCTTCTTGAATGGTTGCCATGGCAACTGCAGCTTTGTGAGCCGGCGCGTTATCTTGGTGAAACAGCACTCCAGCCCGCAGTTTGCCACACCTTTTCTCCTTGATAGCCTCCTGCAATCTTCTTATTTGTTTTGCGTAGTAGGAGCCCGTAATAGTGGCTCCCTTCTCCAAATAGTCCACCATAATAATTCGTTCAGCGTCCCAAAAAACGGATGCCATAACCCTGCTGAGCTTGACACTTTGAATTTCTTCGGCGTCGGTTCGTCAGCTCGTTTCCAGGTCATCGATTGTTGTTTAGTTTCGGGATCAAAGTGGTGGATGCAGGTCTCGTCCATGGTCAAAAAACGTGACAAAAAAATTCTCCTTGTCTGCTTGGAACGTTTTGAGATTTGCTATTGAAATGTAAACAAGTTTCTTCTTTTGCTCGTCGGTTAACATTTTTGGCACCCAACGCGTGGAGACCTTTCTCATATGCAATTCTTTTGCAAGGATTCTTTGAATACTGCCATATGAGAGCCCTGTGACCTCAGCTACATGCCTGATAGTCACTCTTCCATCTGCCAATACAACTTCAACTTTTTTCACGTTTTCTTCATTGAGGGACGTGGATGGGCGTCCTTCACGATGTTCATCTTCCGTCGATGTTCTTCCCAGCTTAAATTCCTTTGCCCAGCGTGCAACTGTGGAATATGGAGGAGTCCTCCAATGTTTCCACCAAGTCGCTGTGTATGTCTTTGGTAGTCATTTTTTTCAAGCAGAGGTATTTGAGGACAGCTCTGAGCTCGTTTTTTTCCATTTTGATGTTCACTCCTCGGCAGTTCATATTCAAATGAATGTAGCTCCCGGGAATCGTGGCCTATTTAAGTGATTTTTTTTTTCCTGGACTAGTGGGTACCCAAGAGAGAAGAAAACATTTTATTTTAATTTCTGTGTGCAATAGAAATAACCGATCATTACTTTTGGATCGCCCCTCGTACAGTGCACCTCGGTTCTCCGCAACTTGTAAAGTACGTTTTTTTTCTAGAACGTGGCAGCATTTCAGAATTCATTTCATAGCTGGCTGTGATTGTACAACCAGCTGGTTATCAAACATAAGGGGGGAGCCCACTCCATTTTTATTAATATTGTTTAAAAAAATAATTTTATAAAAAATAAAAACTGCATGGGATCACCCCTAATTTTGATAGTGGTCTGCTTAACCTGCGCTGGTTATCAAAACTAAGAGGGAACACGTTTTTTTCCTTTATTGTTCACAGC
Organism: Anomaloglossus baeobatrachus; assembly: GCF_048569485.1. Classification (NCBI taxonomy): domain Eukaryota; kingdom Metazoa; phylum Chordata; class Amphibia; order Anura; family Aromobatidae; genus Anomaloglossus; species Anomaloglossus baeobatrachus. The sequence continues at coordinate 110,177,312 of NC_134362.1, forward strand.
AGTGTACAGGCATCTTCGACATAAAATAAAACTTGTTGATTGGCTGCACTGCACATTCTCAACAAACTTTATTAGCATACAAACCGCACCCCAAAAAAAAAAAAAAAAAAAAAAAAAGTCAGTGTTTAAGTTCAAGTCCCGGACACCTGGTGTCTGGCAGGATCCCTGAACTTCATCTTTCGGGTTCGCTCAACCCTAGTAAGAAACTCAAAAAATATCATTTTGGCCCCATCAATAATACTCTGTGTGAAACTTTGAAATAGGATGAGGGGAATGCCAATCAATTAAACTCCTCTTTGTCCACAGTGATTTTGACCAAGATAATCCCATGAGTATGGCTAAGTTCACACTCTGCATCTTTTGCTGCATTTTTGAGGTCACAAAGATGCACCTAAATGCATGCATTTCCTTCTCCAAGCAAAGTCTATGAGATTTCTATTTTGCGGTCCACACTGTGCATCTTTTTTTTGGCTGCATCTTCAAAAAGGCAGCCAAGATGCATCATGTCAATTCTTTTTGTGTTTTTGCAGCGTTTTTGAGCCCTTCCAGTCAATAGATTTGATTTAAAAAACGCATTGGGCAAGATGCGGTAAAAAAAGTGTCCAAAATGCATCGAGTTTTTATGTGTTTTTGCCGCAGTGCATTATTGGTGTATTTTTTTTGGAGCAAAAACGCTGCATCTTTGTGGTAAAAAAAAAGATGCCGCATGTGAACATACCCTATAACATAAGAGATAACATATATTCGCCATTAAATGCCACCTGCTTAATCCAACAGGAAGTACGACGACGCCTTAAACACTAAATTAAACAAATCACTATGCCCGGAGGACATACAGTTAGGTCCAGAAATATTTGGACAGTGACACAAGTTTTGTTATTTTAGCTGTTTACAAAAACATGTTCAGAAATACAATTATATATATAAGATGGGCATAAAGTGCACACTCCCAGCTGCAATATGAGAGTTTTCAGATCCAAATCGGAGAAAGGGTTTAGGAATCATAGCTCTGTAATGCATAGCCTCCTCTTTTTCAAGGGACCAAAAGTAATTGGACAAGGGACTCTAAGGGCTGCAATTAACTCTGAAGGTATACAGTAGCAAAATCAACAGTCGGGTACATTCTGAGAAAAAAGGAATTGACTGGTGAGCTTGGGAACTCAAAAAGGCCTGGGCGTCCACGGATGACAACAGTGGTGGATGATCGCCGCATACTTTCTTTGGTGAAGAAGAACCCGTTCACAACATCAACTGAAGTCCAGAACACTCTCAGTGAAGTAGGTGTATCTGTCTCTAAGTCAACAGTAAAGAGAAGACTCCATGAAAGTAAATACAAAGGGTTCACATCTAGATGCAAACCATTCATCAATTCCAAAAATAGACAGGCCAGAGTTAAATTTGCTGAAAAACACCTCATGAAGCCAGCTCAGTTCTGGAAAAGTATTCTATGGACAGATGAGACAAAGATCAACCTGTACCAGAATGATGGGAAGAAAAAAGTTTGGAGAAGAAAGGGAACGGCACATGATCCAAGGCACACCACATCCTCTGTAAAACATGGTGGAGGCAACGTGATGGCATGGGCATGCATGGCTTTCAATGGCACTGGGTCACTTGTGTTTATTGATGACATAACAGCAGACAAGAGTAGCCGGATGAATTCAGAAGTGTACCGGGATATACTTTCAGCCCAGATTCAGCCAAATGCCGCAAAGTTGATCGGACGGTGCTTCATAGTACAGATGGACAATGACCCCAAGCATACAGCCAAAGCTACCCAGGAGTTCATGAGTGCAAAAAAGTCGAACATTCTGCAATGGCCAAGTCAATCACCAGATCTTAACCCAATTGAGCATGCATTTCACTTGCTCAAATCCAGACTTAAGACGGAAAGATCCACAAACAAGCAAGACCTGAAGGCTGCGGCTGTAAAGGCCTGGCAAAGCATTAAGAAGGAGGAAACCCATCGTTTGGTGATGTCCATGGGTTCCAGACTTAAGGCAGTGATTGCCTCCAAAGGATTCGCAACAAAATATTGAAAAAAAAAATATTTTGTTTGGGTTTGGTTTATTTGTCCAATTACTTTTGACCTCCTAAAATGTGGAGTGTTTGTAAAGAAATGTGTACAATTCCTACAATTTCTATCAGATATTTTTGTTCAAACCTTCAAATTAAACGTTACAATCTGCACTTGAATTCTGTTGTAGAGGTTTCATTTCAAATCCAATGTGATGGCATGCAGAGCCCAACTCGCGAAAATTGTGTCCCTGTCCAAATATTTCTGGACCTAACTGTACACCCCCAAGTACTGCATTTATTAAGTACCGTGATAGACAGACCATTATTTATACCACACAAGGATTCCATAATAACAGTGTCTGTACCACAGGAGTGCCAGATCGCTAATGTAGTGCCAATATTCAATAAGAGGACAAAATCTGAGAATGGAAACTATACATTGGTAAATTTAACCGATACTTTCGGAAAAAAAATGTATGGTCTTCCGAAGAGATGCTATCCTGAAATATCAGACTAAGAATAACCTCATAACCCAGTATCAACATTGGTTTATGAGGGTTCATTATTGTCAATCCAATCTTATCAGCTTCTATGAGGAGACATTTTCTAGCCTGGGCCAGGGTAACACCATTGGCGTCCTCTCTCTATCTAGACTTTTCAAAGGCGTTTTCTATGGTGCCACCTAAAATGAGCACAATTGGACTAGGGGAAAATATGTGAAACTGGGTTAAGAACTGGCTCAGTGATAGGAAACAAAAGAAGATTATTAAGCTCTTCTCCCCAAAGCCTGTTTTCACCTTTCTGACCAGGCCAAATTTTTACATTCTGGCTAGTGTCACTAAGAGGTAATAACTCTGAAATGCTTCAACATAGCCCAGTGACTTAAGAGTTTTTCGTGACACATTGTACTTTGCTAGTGGTACATTTTGATCACTATGATTTGTGTTTATTTATGAAAATATGACTAAAAAATTAAAAATATCAGACTTTTATTTTTTATGCATTTAAAGCAGATAGTTAGGCCACATACACACGTAGAGTATTTGGTGAGGTTTTGATTCCTCCATATTTGTAGCCAAAACCAGGAGTGGCACAATCAGAGGAAAAGTATAATAAAAACACAACATGGTTTTGGGGACAATGTCAATGTCCTCTATCCTTGTGCACCAGTCTGTGCATTGTATTGTTCATTAGTTTACTTGTTTTTTATTATACCCCTTTTCACATATAAAGCGGCATGGAATAAATGCCGCTATGATAGTAAATATGAATAACGGTTTATCAGCATCTTCTTTATTTCAACAAATTTACACAACCATTTTTCTTTAGAGACCACATCACATTTGAAGTGATTTGAAGGGGCCTATAAGAAAATACCAAAATGTTACACCATTTTAAAAACTGCACTCTTCAAAGTGCTCAATACCTGATTCAAGGATTTTATTCACCCTTTAGATGCTTCACATGATACCCCATACAGTGCTGGCCAAAAGTATTGGCACCCCTGCAATTCTGTCAGATAATACTCAGTTTCTTCTTGAAAATGATTGCAATCACAAATTCTTTGGTATTATTAACTTCATTTATTTGGCTTGCAATGAAAAATCACAATAGAGAATGAAACAAAAATCATTTCACACAAAATCCCAAAAATGGGCCAGACAAAAGTATTGGCACCCTTAGCCTAATACTTGGTTGCACAACCTTTAGCCAAAATAACTGCAAACAACCGCTTCCGGTAACCATCAATGAGTTTCTTACAATGCTCTGCTGGAATTTTAGACCATTTTTTCTTTGGCAAACTGCTCCAGGTCCCTGAGATTTGAAGGGTGCCTTCTCCAAACTGCCATTTTGAGATCTCTCCACAGGTGTTTTATGGGATTCAGGTCTGGACTCATTACTGGCCACTTTAGTAGTCTCCAGTGCTTTCTCTCAAACCATTTTCTTGTGCTTTTTGAAGTGTGTTTTGGGTCATTGTCCTGCTGGAAGACCCATGACCTCTGAGGGAGACCCAGCTTTCTCACACTGGGCCCTACATTCTGCTGCAAAATTTGTTGGTAGTCTTCAGACTTCATAATGCCATGCACACGGTCAAGCAGTCCAGTGCCAGAGGCAGCAAAGCAACCCCAAAACATCAGGGAACCTCCGCCATGTTTGACTGTAGGGACCATGTTCTTTTCTTTGAATGCTTCTTTTTTTTTCCTGTAAACTCTATGTTGATGGCTTTTCCCAAAAAGCGCTATTTTTGTCTCATCTGACCAGAGAACATTCTTCCAAAACGTTTTAGGCTTTCTTAGGTAAGTTTTGGCAAACTCCAGCCTGGCTTTTTTATGTCTCGGGGTAAGAAGTGGGTTCTTCCTGGTATCCTACCATACAGTCCCTTTTCATTCAAACGCCGACGGATAGTACGGGTTGACACTGTTGTACCCTCAGACTGCAGGGCAGCTTGAACTTGTTTTGATGTTAGTCGAGGTTCTTTATCCACCATCCGCACAATCTTGCATTGAAATCTCTCGTCAATTTTTCTTTTCCTTCCACATCTAGGGAGATTAGCCATAGTGCCATGGCCTTTAAACTTCTTGATGACACTGCGAACCGTAGACACAGGAACTTTCAGGTCTTTGGAGATGGACTTGTAGCCTTGAGATTGCTCATGCTTCCTCACAATTTGGATTCTCAAGTCCTCAGACAGTTCTTTGGTCTTCTTTCTTTTCTCCATGCTCAATGTGGTACACACAAGGACACAGGACAGAGGTTGAGTCAACTTTAATCCATGTCAACTGGCTGCAAGTGTGATTTAGTTATTTCCAACACCTGTTAGGTGCCACAGGTAAGTTACAGGTGCTGTTAATGACACAAATTACAGAAGTATCACATGATTTTTCAAACAGTGCCAATACTTTTGTCCACCCCTTTTTTATGTTTGGTGTGGAATTATATCCAATTTGGCTTTATGACAATTTTATTTTTTTTCATTGAAGACAAATTAAATGAAGATAATAATACCAAAGAATTTGTGATTGCAATCATTTTCAAGAAGAAACTGAGTATTATCTGACAGAATTGCAGGGGTGCCAATAGTTTTGGCCAGCACTGTATGTGGCAGAAAACCAGTTTGATACCACAGATGTTTGACTGAATTTTATACCATTGGGTGGTAGAGATAAAATAAAGGGAACCTGTCACCACTTTTAGCCTATAAGCTACGGCCACCACCACCAGGCTCTTATATACAGCATGTTAAAAAAGGGAATTTTGTTTACTTACCGTAAATTCCTTTTCTTCTAGCTCCTATTGGGAGACCCAGACAATTGGGTGTATAGCTTCTGCCTCTGGAGGCCACACAAAGTATTACACTTTAAAAAGTGTAACCCCTCCCCTCTGCCTATACACCCTCCCGTGGACCACGGGCTCCTCAGTTTTGGTGCAAAAGCAGGAAGGAGAAAACTTATAAATTGGTCTAGGGTAAATTCAATCCGAAGGATGTTCGGGGAACTGAAGACCATGAACCAAAAGAACAATTCAACATGAACAACATGTGTACACAAAAGAACAACCAGCCCAAAGGGCACAGGGGCGGGTGCTGGGTCTCCCAATAGGAGCTAGAAGAAAAGGAATTTACGGTAAGTAAACAAAATTCCCTTTTTCTTTGTCGCTCCATTGGGAGACCCAGACAATTGGGACGTCCAAGAGCAGTCCCTGGGTGGGTAAAAGAATACCTCAATAAAAAGAGCCGAAAACGGCCCCCTCTTACAGGTGGGTAACCGCCGCCTGGAGGACTCGCCTACCTAGACTGGCGTCTGCCGAAGCATAGTAAACGAGAAAATAGGGGGGAAGCCAGCACTGCTTATGAGTGGGATGCAATTATGACGAGATAAAAAGTGTATCATTCACAAATTCATTCCTACTGTATCAATTCAATGAGATTTTTAGCAAATAAATGATCAATGATTTGAGCCCCCCTGCCCCGTCACGGCAAATCTCTATAAGGGGGGTCCCTACACACAAAAATCTCATTGAATTGATACAGTAGGAATGAATTTGTGAATGATACACTTTTTATCTCGTCATAATTGCATCCCACTCATAAGCAGTGCTGGCTTCCCCCCTATTTTCTCGTTTACTGGTCAAGTGGTTGACCACCACTATGCCGTGCACGCCCAGTGTGGTTTGCAAATTCCTCCTGTCGCCATCAAAATGCATGTTGGTGCCTGTTCACACACAGCCACCGCCCCCTGTTCCATAGGCATTAATATTTAAGCACCACCTGCCTGGGGCTGTTCCGCCCTTCATCCATGTCTGCAGGTCTGACACTGTGGGGGCTAGTTCAGACATTGTGCTAGTGGCAGGCACCTGAACTGCCTCTGTACTCGCAGTTGTCAGCCCTTGCAGCATGGGGGCGGTTCTGACACTTCTCAGGTAGGTGGTGTTCCTATATGGTCCTGCACATCACACGAGACCACATGGTACACATGTATATTATATACTGTAGTGTAGGGACCCCCCTTATAGAGATTTGCCGTGACGGGGCAGGGGGGCTCAAATCATTGATCAATTATTTGCTAAAAATCTCATTGAATTGATACAGTAGGAATGAATTTGTGAATGATACACTTTTTATCTCGTCATAATTGCATCCCACTCATAAGCAGTGCTGCCTTCCCCCCTATTTTCTCCTCTGCCGAAGCATAGGTATGCACTTGATAGTGTTTCGTGAAAGTGTGCAGACTAGACCATGTAGCTGCCTGACACACCTGCTGAGCCGTCGCCCGGTGCCGCAGTGCCCAGGACGCACCTACGGCTCTGGCAGAATGGGCTTTCAGCCCTGAAGGGAGCGGAAGCCCGGAAGAATGGTAGGCCTCGAGAATCGGTTCCTTGATCCACCGAGCCAAGGTTGACTTGGAGGCCTGAGAGCCCTTACGCTGGCCAGCGACAAGGACAAAGAGCGCATCTGAACGGCGCAGGGGCGCCGTGCGAGACACGTAGAACCAGAGTGCTCTCACTAGATCCAAAGAGTGCAAATCCTTTTCACACTGGTGAATTGGATTAGGGCAAAAGGAAGGCAAGGAGATATCCTGATTTAGATGAAAAGGGGATACCACCTAAGGGAGAAATTCCGGGACAGGACGCAGAACCACCTTATCCTGGTGAAAAACCAGGAAGGGGGCTTTGCATGACAGCGCTGCAAGCTCAGACACTCTCCGAAGTGATGTGACTGCCACCAGGAAGGCCACCTTCTGCGAAAGACGTGAGAGAGAGACATCCCGCAGCGGCTCAAAAGGTGGTTTTTGAAGAGCCGTCAGGACCCTGTTAAGATCCCAGGGTTCCAACGGACGTTTGTAAGGTGGGACCATGTGGCAGACCCCCTGCAGGAACGTGCGGATGCCTGGCTAGACGCTTTTGAAAAAACACGGAGAGCGCCGATACTTGGCCCTTGAGAGAGCCGAGGGACAAACCCTTGTCCATTCCAGATTGTAGGAATGAAAGAAAAGTGGGTAAGGCAAACGGCCATGGAGGAAAACCGTTATCAGCGCACCAGGATAGGAAGATTTGCCAAGACCTGTAATAGATCTTGGCGGACGTTGGCTTCCTGGCTTGTCTCATGGTAGCAATGACATCCTGAGATAACCCTGAAGACGCTAGGAGCCAGGACTCAATGGCCACACAGTCAGGTTGAGGGCCACAGAATTCAGATGGAAAAACTGGCCTTGTGACAGCAAGTCTGAGCGGTCTGGAAGTGCCCACGGTTGACCCACCGTGAGATGCCACAGATCCGGATACCACGACCGCCTCGACCAGTCTGGAGCGACAAGAATGGCGCGACGGCAGTCGGACCTGATCTTGCGTAGTACTCTGGGCAGCATCGCCAGAGGGGGAAACACATAAGGCAGTCGAAACTGCGACCAATCCTGGACTAAAGCGTCCGCTGCCAGAGCTCTGTGATCCTGAGACCGTGCCATGAAGGCCGGGATCTTGTTGTTGTGCCGTGACGCCAGGAGATCGACGTCCGGCGTTCCCCAGCGGCGACAGATCTCTCGAAACACGTCTGGGTGCAGAGACCATTCCCCCGCGTCCATGCCCTGACGACTGAGAAAATCTGCTTCCCAGTTTTCTACGCCCGGGATGTGAACTGCGGAGATGGTGGAGCCTGTGGCTTCCACCCACTGCAGAATCCGCCGGACTTCCTGGAAGGCTTGACGACTGCGAGTGCCGCCTTGGTGGTTGATGTAGGCGACGGCAGTGGCGTTGTCCGACTGTATTCGGATCTGCCTGCCCTCCAGCCACCGATGGAAAGCCAATAGGGCTAGATATACTGCCCTTATCTCCAGGATATTGATCTGAAGGGACGATTCTATCGGAGTCCAGGTTCCTTGAGCCCTGTGGTGGAGAAAAACCGCTCCCCAACCTGACAGGCTCGCGTCCGTGGTGACCACGGCCCAGGTTGGAGGTAGGAAGGATTTTTCCCGAGACAGATGTGGGTAGGAGCCACCACTGAAGTGATGTTTTGGTTGCAAGGGAAAGAGAGATGTTCTTGTCGAGGGAAGCCGCACTCTTGTCCCATTTGCGAAGAATGTCCCATTGGAGTGGCCGTAGATGGAATTGCGCGAACGGCACTGCCTCCATAGCTGCAACCATGTTCCCCAGGAAGTGCATGAGGCGCCTTAAGGGGTGTGACTGACTCCGAAGAAGTGATTGCACCCCCGCCTGCAGAGAAAGCAGTTTGTCCCGCGGTAGCTTGACTAACGCTGGCTGGGTATGAAACTCCATCCCGAGGTAAGTCAGTGATTGGGTCGGTGTCAACTTGGATTTCGGGAAATTGATGATCCACCCGAACTGCTGGAGAGTCGCCAGAGCGACGGTAAGGCTTTGTTGACACGCCACCCGAGAAGGGGCCCTGACTAGGAGATCGTCTAAGTAGGGGATCACCGAGTGGCCCTGAGAGTGCAGGACCGCCACGACAGATGCCATGACTTTGGTGAAAACCCGTGGGGCTGTCGCCAGGCCGAAAGGCAATGCCACGAACTGGAGGTGTTCGTCTCCGATGGCGAAACGCAGGAAACGATGTTCGGGTGCGATCGGCACATGGAGATAAGCATCCTTGATGTCGATCGATGCTAGGAAGTCTCCTTGTGACATCGAGGCGATGACTGAGCGGAGAGATTCCATCCGAAACCGTCTGGTTCTCACATGTCTGTTGAGTAGCTTGAGGTCCAGAACGGGACGGAATGACCCGTCCTTTTTTGGCACCACGAACAAGTTGGAGTAAAATCAGCGACCACGTTCCTGAAGGGGAACGGGAATCACAACTCCTTCCATCTTCAGAGCGTCCACTGCCTGAAAAAGTGCGTCGGCCTGTGCGGGGGGCGGAGAGGTTCTGAAGAAACGAGCCGTAGGTCGGGAGCTGAACTCTATCCTGTAACCATGAGACAGAATGTCTCTCACCCATCGGTCTTGAACATGTGGCCACCAGGCGTCGCCAAAGCGGGAGAGCCTGCCACCGACCGAGGATGTGGCTAGGGGAGGCCGAGAGTCATGAGGAGGCCGTCTTGGAGGCAGTGCCTCCTGCGGCCTTTTGGGGGCGTGACTTGGACCGCCACGCATAGGAGTTCCTCTGGCCTTTCTCCGGCCTGTTGGACGAAGAGGATTGGGGCTTGGCGGAGGGACGAAAGGACCGAAACCTCGATTGGATTTTTCTCTGCTGAGGTCTCTTAGGTTTGGACTGGGGTAAGGAGGAGTCCTTTCCCTTGGATTCCTTAATAATCTCATCCAATCGTTCGCCAAATAAACGGTCGCCAGAAAAAGGCAAACCAGTTAAGAACCTTTTGGATGCCGAGTCTGCTTTCCATTCGCGCAGCCACATGGCCCTGCGGACTGCCACGGAGTTAGCAGATGCTACAGCCGTACGGCTAGTGGAGTCCAGGACGGCGTTCATGGCGTAGGACGAAAAGGCTGATGCCTGAGAGGTCAAAGAAGAAACATGCGGAGCAGAATTCCGTGTGACAGCATTAATCTCAGTCAGACAAGCCGAGATTGCTTGGAGAGCCCACACAGCCGCAAAGGCCGGGGTGAAAGACGCGCCCGTGGCCTCATAGATGGACTTCACCAAGAGCTCTATCTGTCTGTCAGTGGCATCCTTCAGGGATGAGCCATCGGCAACAGACACAACGGACCTAGCAGCCAATCTGGAGACTGGAGGATCCACCTTGGGAGAGTGTGCCCAGCCCTTAACGACTTCAGATGGAAAGGGATAACGCGTGTCAGTGTGCCTTTTAGCAAAGCGCTTGTCCGGGACCGCTCTGGGCTTCTGGACAGCATCCCTGAAGTTAGAGTGATCAAAAAACGTATTGCGCGTACGTTTGGGGAACCGAAATTGGTGTTTCTCCTGCTGAGAAGCCGACTCTTCTACAGGAGGAGGCGGGGGTGAGAGATCCAACACCTGGTTGATGGACGAGATAAGATAATTTACTAAAGGTCCAGTCACACTAAACAACTTACCAGCGATCCCAACAACGATAGGGATCGCTGGTAAGTTGCTAGGAGGTTGCTGGTGAGATGTCACACTGCGACGCTCCAGCGATCCCACCAGCAACCTGACCTGGCAGGGATCGCTGGAGCGTGGCTACACGAGTTGCTGGTGAGCTCACCAGCAACCAGTGACCAGCCCCCAGCGCAGCGTGGAAGATGCTGCGCTTGGTAACTAAGGTAAATATCGGGTAACCAACCCGATATTTACCTTGGTTACCAGCTCACGCAGCTACACGTGCAGAGAGCAGGGAGCAGCGCACACTGAGCGCTGGCTCCCTGCTCTCCTAGTACAGCACACATCGGGTTAATTACCCGATGTGTGCTGCAGCTAAATGTGCACAGAGCAGGGAGCAGCGCACACCGCTTAGCGCTGGCTCCTTGCTCTCCTAGCTACAGCACACATCGGGTTAATTAACCCGATGTGTCCTGCAGCTACATGTGCACAGAGCAGGAGCCGGCACTGACAGTGAGAGCGGCGGAGGCTGGTATCAAAGGTAAATATCGGGTAACCAAGGACAGGGCTTCTTGGTTACCCGATGTTTACATTGGTTACCAGCCTCCGCAGAAGCCGGCTCCTGCTGCCTGCACATTTAGTTGTTGCTGTCTCGCTGTCACACACAGCGATCTGTGCTTCACAGCAGGACAGCAACAACTAAAAAATGGCCCAGGACATTCAGCAACAACCAACGACCTCACAGCAGGGGCCAGGTTGTTGCTGGATGTCACACACAGCAACATCGCTAGCAACGTCACAAAAGTTGTTCGTTAGCAGCGATGTTGCTAGCGATGTTGCTTAGTGTGACGGGGCCTTAAGGCGTCCCCCTCAGGTGTATCAAGGTTAAGGGCGAAGTCAGGGTCAGAGCCCTGAGCTCCCACGTCCGCCTCGTCTTCCTGAGAGTCCTCAAGCTGGGATCCCGAGCAGCGTGAGGAGGCCGGGGAAGAGTCAGAGCGAGGCCGCTTAGCCGGTCTGGGACTGCGGTCCGGGCAGGAGTCCTCCGCCTGAGACCTAGGGGCTAACCTGGGAGCGCGCTGCGGCGCGGACCGAGAGGGGCCTGGAGGAGACAAGCTAACCGGGGCCGGGGCCTGTGAAGGGCCCGGTCTGGACTGCAATGCCTCAAGGAGCTTAGATGACCATTTGTCCATAGACTGTGCAATGGATTGAGAAAGTGACTGAGAGAGTTTCTCAGCGAAAGAGGCCAACACCGGTGACTCTGTCCCTGCAGCCTGCTCAGGGGGAGCAGGGGGATCTATATGAGCCGAGGGGCCCACAAGTGCCCGAGGCTCCGGCTGAGCAAGCGTGGCAGGAGTCGAGCATTGCTTACAGTGAGGGTAGGTGGAACCCGCAGGCAACATAGCCCCACAAGAGGTACAGGCCGCGAAAAAAACCTGTGCCTTAGTAGCTTTGCTCCTTGTGGACGACATGCTGTTGTCTCCTAGGAGAGTGACCACTGAGGGTATATGGGAAAAGGGTATACAGCCTGACCGAACAGATATATATATATCTATTATATATATATATATATATATGTATCTATTCCGGCACCCTAGGGGGCCAGCACCGGGTGACCGGTGTGGCTTACCGACCGCTAACGAGCGGAGTGTGTCCTTCAGATTCCCTGTCGTGGATCCCCCGGAGCTGCAGAGCTGTGTCACTGAGAAGCATCCACCGGCAGAATGCCAAAAAATGGCCGCCGGAGCTCTCAGGGGAGGAGTGGGGCCGAGGGCGGCGCCAGCAAAGAGCGGGAATCTGGGGTCCCCACAGTGGTCAATGAGGGGGGAGGGAGATATGCAGGATGCTCCAGCCCTCACATCCGACGTCATGTCGGTAATCCCGCCCTTACCCCTGACAGGCAGGCCTGGGGGCGGGATTTTCGCGACTAGGCCGCGGCGAAGCCGGGGACTAAATTTGAGGCCGCGCCCGACAAGCAGGCACGGTCGGCGCGGAAGTCCGCCGGGCTCCTCAGTTTTACAACTACCGCGGCTTCCGGGAAGAAGGTGCGCTCCCTGTACAGTCCCCCCATGGGGACACAGAGTACCTTCAAGTTGCAGGGCCCGGTCCCTGGGGTTGAAGAGGCTCCGGTCCGACAGGTTCCACCAGGGGCTGCGGATGGAGCACGGTCCCAGCAAATGGATGACCGCTCAGGATCCCACTTCTCCCAGAGCCGCATAAGGGATGGTGAAGGAGACAGCATGTGGCTCCAGCCTCCGTACCCGCAATGGGTACCTCAACCTTAACAACACCGCCGACATAGTGGGGTGAGAAGGGAACATGCTGGGGACCCCATAGGGGTCCTCTTTTCTTCCATCCGACATAACTATGTATGAGAATGCATGAGTGGATGTGTGCCTCCTTCCACACAAAGCATAAAACTGAGAAGCCCGTGGTCCACGGGAGGGTGTATAGGCAGAGGGGAGGGGTTACACTTTTTAAAGTGTAATACTTTGTGTGGCCTCCAGAGGCAGAAGCTATACACCCAATTGTCTGGGTCTCCCAATGGAGCGACAAAGAAATGCTGTATATAAGAGCCCAGACCGGTATAACATAAAAAACACTTTATAGTACTTATGTACCGCCCCCCGTGTCAGCGGCCGAGCCGCTCGGATCCGGAGCCGCGGTGGCTCGTGGGAAACCACCGCTGCTGTTGGGGAGCCCGGTGACAATGGTGTGGCAGCCGGATGTTTAACACCTCCGTGGGTAGGGGGTTTGTGTCCCGGGGTCCGTTGGATGGATGGTGCTTGGGGTGCCGTTGGGGGTAGGAACCTGGGTTTTCAGTGTACTCACTCAGTCCAGGAATAACAACACCGACAGTTTGTAAACCAGAATTCTGAGCACCACTGCAGCTTGTAGGGAGCACGCTTGGGTCCGTGCCCTTGGTGTTGCTGTTAGCCTGTGGCCCTTTCTTTGGCACCTTTGTCTCTAGTTGGACCCTCGGGTATAAAACTCTTCGGGTCCCGCTCACCTGTATGGCTAATGGAGTGAGTTTGCTCTCAGGGTTCACGCGTAGGATTTCTTTGGACTGTATTGCTAAAGTCCTATCCCATCGGTGCGCTAGTACCCCGATTTTGGAGCGGGTTGGGGATGACACTTGAAGTCTTCACCCCCGTCGGGTAAATTACCGGAACGTGTGAAGCTACTTTCCGGCCTAGGGTCCACGTACCCCGTCGTGCCCTGGCCCCTACCCGGTGATCGCTCAAGGCCGCCGGCCGCCCTCCTCGGCAGTCCGTGCCCCTTGACACAATCCCCTGCAACCGGGGTTCCAGCTCCTACTAGGCCCAGACCAACGTCTGCCACCTAGTAACTACAGGAGCCCTGCTCCAAGCCGTTGACCTCTTTCTCTAAGAGAGAGTCCTCAGCCTCCTTCCTCTCCTGGTTCACTTCACTCTCCTTCTGCTCAACTGTCACTTTCTCACTTTCCCCTTACCAACTCCCCATATGGGCGGCCCTATTCCCTTCACGCCCCCCCCCATGGTGTGTCTGGTGGGTCTAGTGTAAAGTGTTACTAGGATTTTGATTGGCTAAGCTGTTAGCAACGCCAAAGGACCAGGTCCCGTAACCAAGGAGGAGTGGATACTGTGCAGAAGGGCAGATTGCACAACACCCTGTAACGACCTGATAGGTAAGTGTGACGCCCTGGCCCAACGGTCGCACGGTGGGCCTAATGAGCGTCTCCGTTGTCCGGTGTCGTCGCCTCCTCTTTCGGCCATCTTCGTCCTCTTTCTGAAGCCGCGGTGCATGACGCGTCTACGTCATATACACTCGCCGGTCCTGCACAGGCGCACTACAATACTTTGATCTGCCCTGCTCAGGGCAGATCAACGTGCGCCTGCTCAGGACCTGAATGCCGGCGAGTGTGTATGACGTTGGACCCGTCATGCACCGCTGCTAGAGAAAAAGGAGAACAAAGATGGCCAAAAGAGGCGGCGCCGGACAACGGAGACGACCATTAGGGTTACCGCGCGACCATTAGGTAAGTATTATAAAATGTTTACGTTATACCCCCGGCCTGGGCTCTTATATACAGCATATTAGAATGCTATATATAAGAGCCCAGTGGTGGTGGCCGCAGCTTATAGGCCGAAAAAGTGGTGACAGGTTCCCTTTAATGAAATTTTTAGCACAAAAATTGGGAAACGGGTAAAAATGGCACCAAAATTTGGCACACAATTCCTACTTAATGTGGCAATACTCCATATGTGGCTGTACAGTACTAGTTAGCAACACGGCAAGACTTGCGAAGGAGGGAGTGCTTAAAGCACAGACTTTCCTGGAATAGTTTCAAGTTTCCAAGTGTCATAACAACAGAATCCTCCCTCAAATGTCCCTATTTTGGAAATTACGCCTCTTTGGGAATTTATTTACAGGTGTAGTGACGATTTTGACTCCATGGGTGTTTTCCAGAAACAAGCAGCATTGGATGTTGCCAAGTGAAAATTGGAAATCTGCAATTGCAGTGCCCAGTACGTTAAAATGGAGTTTAGGCACACTGTGGAGCATTTGGGTTTGGGAGCGCAGAATTTGCTGGATTTCTTTTGGCGGGAAGCTATGGAGCTTCAAAGAACTTTGTGTTACCAGAAACATGAAAATCCCCTATATTTTCATTAACGAGTGCCAGACCTCAGTGGGGACATGTTTTTTTTTGGATTGAGTTGAAGCTTTTATGGATATATTTTGCATAAAATTTAGCATCACATTTATCCATTGTGTGTCACGCTGCACTTACATGGGGGTTTCCATCTAAATTTGCAAGTTATGTGATTCAGATGACACCCTTGAGGGATTCCTTCACTATAATAAGGCAGCAGAATTACTCTGAACTCCCTCTGGACTCTGTTTAAGGCCTCTTCCACACGTTCGTTAAAAACCACGCATGTTTTTCACGGAAGTGTCAGAGGTGCGTTTTGCCCTCCGTGAGCCGTGTTTATTGCCTACGTGTGTTATCCGTGATAACACACAGAGAACGGGAACTTCCTACTCACCTGTCCCTGGCTTCGCTGTCCGTGGTGCTGATCTTCGGTCTCCGGTAGAGTTGAGCGGACTGTCAATAATCCGGGTCCGGCGGATCCGGGGCGGGTTGGTAAAGAAGTCCGGATCCGATCCAGAATCCGGCCCAATATATGTCAATGGTGAGCGGAATCCGGGACATGAGAGAGAGAGGGTGAGAGAGAGTGAGAGAGAGTGAGAGTGAAAAAAAAAAAACCCGAATCCGGATCGTGCAGCCGGATTCCCGGGTCCGGGTCTGACCCGGATCGGACGCTGAAACCGGGCGGATCCGGATTTTTACAGTTCGGGTCCGCTCAACACTAGTCTCCGGTCCTGCAGACTCCCCGCTGCTGCTGCATCCGGCCGTAGTGAAGTGAATATTCAATTAGCATAATGAGCGGCGGTTGAAAGCAAGTGACAGCAGCGGCAGAGACTGCAGGGCTGGAGAAGGTGAGTAAAGTTTGGGGGTTTTTTTCTCACAGACACATGTCTTTTCTCCGGAGCGTATCACACGGAACATATCCATGTTGTCCGTTTGCATTACGTGTGACACGTTTGCGTTCCGTGTGACACCCGTGATGCCGGAGAGAAAACGGACATGTCGGCAAAAGAAACACACGGACACACGCAAGTACGGAACAGACACACGTTCCGTGCGCAAATACTTAAGTGTGTCCAAACCCATAGGAATACCTAGGTTTACGTGTGTACGTGTCTCCGGTACGTGCGAAAACTGCCAAACACATACCGGAGGCACGTATGTGTGAAAGAGGCCTAACATTGTCATTTTGAGAAGTGCACAAAACTGTGGTCAACTGTGCTGTTATGAACGCTGAAAAATAAGGGCATCGCCGGACCATAGGACAGGCAAGAGTCTAAGATAACTCCATTTCACTCATTATAGTGAATCTTCCGTTGGTGTTTCTGTCTGAATCACGTATTTCTGAGATTTACCCATAAACCACAATGTAAGCGCTCAGCATACAGTGAGGGATAAATGTGAGCCAAGCTTACTGTGATCTTTGGGAGTGAGGATAAACAAATCAACAGCAGTTCAAGACTTGGTAGCTAGGAACCGAGCAAACGTGCCTGAACGTACCAAATTCTAAATCCTTGCTAAAATAGGGGTTTAATGATTCATCCTCTTTTCTACAGTACGACACCCAACACTCGTTTGAGTTGACTTGAGCCAGTTTTAGCTATCCTATGACACTGCTGGGCTTTGAGGCCTACCTAGAGTCTCGCAGTTGCGGCCTCTCCTGTGTGTGCCCATTAGTCCTGTAGCCAACAGTATCTTCCTCCACCCCGCACCACCACAACAGTGAGGTGGACTCTAATACTCTGCTATACTAACGTCTGCATGGCCTATACTAAGCGCATACTGCTCGCAGACAGCTCTCTCTTCCCTAGCAGCGCTACACCATCACTACCCCACAGGAGGGATGTCCTCTATCTATACAGCAGCTCCATCGCTTCTTGGATGTTGGTGTCCAGCCCTGGCGGTGTCCCTGCAGTGCTCTCCAGCTTCTGATTTCCCAGCATCAGAAAGATTGGGTACTGTGTGGCTCTTAACCCCTACAGTCTTTCAAGACAGCCCTCCTGGATTTCAGGGATAAAAGGGCTCCTCCAATCTCCTAAACAAGACAGACTGCTCCCCATCTACTTCAGGGAAACTCAAGAACACTTAGCACTGCAATAGTTATGTTTCCATTAAAACCGTTCCCTGTAGTACTTTCCTGAGACCTAGTGGCCATTCAATAGAGCTATTTATCTAACAAAGAAAACAATAAATACTACGAGTCTACAAGCACAGTGGTTCTTTTAACGCGATACAAAGCTTGCCTAACAACGCTAACCTTAACAGGCCGAAGCTTGGGACTTCAGGGGTGACTTAACCCTCTTTTTCCAGCAGCCACAACCAAGACTCCGTGTAGTCCTACCTTAGACCTCGCTACCCTACTTTCACAGTTCCAGTCTATCCTACACTCTGAGTAGTCCAAAATCTCAAATAAACTAACCAAGGAACTTTACAAAGAAATCCAAGATCTGGGATCTCCCAACCCTGACCTCGAAGACAAGATGGATTCCACCACTTCAGCTATCATCACACATGAAAAAGAGATGGAGATACTCCAAAGAAATCTACTCCTAACAACAAACTGGAAGATTTTGAAAATCATAGAATGGTAGAATTGGAAGGGACCTCAAGGGCCACTGGGTCCAACCCCCCTGCGAGTGCAGGTTTTCCAAAATAATCCCAGCTATATGTTTATCTTCTGCATGTAAATTTCCATTGATGGAGAGCTCACTACCTCCCGCGGTAGCCTGTTTCACTCTCTGACTCTTCCTTGTGCTAATGAGAACAGGGTAGTTCCCTCTGCAATGTGACTGCCTTTCAGATATTTGTAGACCGCTATTAAGACTCCTCTCAGCCTTCTCTTTTGTAAACTAAACATTCCTAGTTCTTTTAGACGGTCTTCATATGACATGGTTTTCAGACTTTCTACCATCTTGGTTGCTCTTCTCTGGACTAAAGGGGGACTTTACACGCTACGCTATCGCTAATGCGAAGTCGTTGGGGTCACGGAATTTGTGACGCACATCCGGCCGCATTAGCGATGCCGTTACGTGTGACACCTATGAGCGATTTTGCATTGTCGCAAAAACGTGCAAAATCGCTCATTGGTGACATGGGGGTCCATTCTCAAATATCGTTACTGCAGCAGTAACAAAGTTGTTCCTCGTTCCTGCGGCAGCACACATCGCTCCGTGTGACACCGCAGGAACGAGGAACCTCTCCTTACCTGCCTCACAGCCGCAATGCAAAGGAAGGAGGTGGGCGGGATGTTACGTCCCGCTCATCTCCGCCCGTCCGCTTCCATTGGGCGGCGGTTCAGTGACGCTGCTGTGAAGCTAAACGAACCGCCCCCTTAGAAAGGAGAAAATATTATATAGGAAAAAACGGGTTTAATGCCACGCTAAAAGATCACTGATCTCAGTAAGATGAAAATCTCTTTAGTTTAGTCAATCAACGCGTTTCAGAGACAAGGACAGTCTCCTTCTTCAGGGTAAAAAGAAGGTTTTCTTTTTTCCCTGAAGGAGACGGTCCTAGTCTCTGAAACGCGTTGGATTGACAAAAATAAAAAAGAGATTTTCATCTTACTGACATCAGTGATCTTTTAGCGCGGCATTAAACCCGTTTTTTCCTATATAATATTTTCTGCTGTATCCTGCACGGGGCCGCTGCTTGGACCACGCGGACACTCACATGCTTACTAAGGAGTTGTGACTGTCACAACCCGACCAGGTGAGTGTACCTATCTTTACCTCTAAAACGCTTTATACCGGATAAGACCCTATTGCGCCTTCTGTCTCCCCATTTTAACCCTTAGAAAGGAGGTGGTTCGACGGTCACAGCGACGTCGCCGGACAGGTAAGTAGTGTGACGGGTCTGGGCGATGTTGTGCGGCACGGGCAGCGATTTGCCCGTGTCGCACAACAGATGGGGGCGGGTACCCACGCTAGCGATATCGGTACCGATATCGCAGCGTGTAAAGCGGCCTTTACTCCAAATTATCGAGGTCTTTGTTGAATTAGGCTGCCCAGAACTTTACAACGTATTCCACGTGGGGTCTGCCTAGAGCTTTGGATGCCATATGCTAATGACCCTCAGCTCAGGCACTGCTGCGACCGCGAACCAAGTGTTATGTAGCTGTGATACCATCTTACAATCTGATCACAGGTGCGGAGGAGAGGGAGAGATTGATCATGCCGACTCGTCCATTGTCAGCCTGGGCGTATAATCGCACTACACTCGGATGTCATCCAAGTGCACTGCGATGTTTCACTCACACTCAGACTTGTGTGGGTGCGAGTGATCCGAGACTCGCAGACAATCACAGCATGCTGTGATTTTTTCCTGAGTCCGATTACGGCTGAGGAAAAACTTGCAGATCTGAGCTGCCTGATTGATTAACATTAGGCCAAGCAATGCAAGATTTTCTCACAGTGCACTCTTGCAAGTCATACACCAGTGTGATGCTGACCTAAGGCCTGCTTGAAAGTTCTAGTACATTGTGGCCCTTATTTCTACAATCATGCATAATCTTTTACCAATTCAATGTTGCAAAACAAATTCATGGGAACGTGTCACCAGGATTTTGCTATACCATCTGAGAGCACCATGATATAGGAGCAGATATCTTGATTCCAGCAATGTGTCACTTACTGGGCTGCTTAATGCACTTTTGGTAAAAATCTGTGTTTTATATGCTTCAGGTCTAGCAATTCTCTGAATGCTGAGCTCTGTATAACCTTGCCCACCCCCCTGATTGGCAGCTTTCTGTGTATACTGTGCAAAGGCAGAATGCTGCCCATCAGTGGTGGGGCGATGTTATACAGAGCTCATGAATATGGAGGACTACATGGCAACAGGTTTACTAGTCCTCTAGTGATGATAATCTGCTTATAAAACAAATTTTAACAAAACCACAGCAAGCAACCCAGTATGTGACATCGCTGGAATCAGGGTCTCTGTCTCTACATTATGATGCTCTCAGATTAGGCGGCAAATACCCTTTAAAATGACATGTAAACAGATACTGTCCAAACAACTATGTGCTTACCTTTCAGGAAAAGATGCAAGATCAATTTTTGTATTGTCTGTGATTAGGAAGCAAAAAAGAACATATTAAAGTAATAATAAAAAAGTAATATATGCTATTGGAAAACAAAGCTGATGCCAGAAATTACACAAGCAATATAAATTAAATAAGGAAAGAGGATAAAGATACAAGGATGGGGAGGAGGTTGGGGAAATCGCTCCAGTCAAAAAGCCCAGCTTATTTACAGACACAAAGAATATAAAATAACATTCCTTTCAGCTGGCACCAGATAAGGGAGAAAGTCTGATCATTTCCAAGTGAGAGATGCCGGATAATGTAGGAATTTCCCAAGACCAGACACAGAAAACTGAAGCAAGTAGGATTTCTTATCAACTCAAGGTTGCAGTGAGATATGTGGAGCTTGTGTAGGAGGTGAGGGGGCAGCAGAGATATTGGGTATTTTTGAGAGTACAATGCTGATGGGTAAGTTAATGAAACATATCAATGGTTTTATTTATAACAGTTGATACGTCTCTATATATTTTGATATTACCATTTTGGGGGTTGATCCTTGATGTCACCATGTCTTTTTGTTTTTTCATTAACTTAAGATATCTACTTGGACGCTGATAGATTGATGTCTAAATCCAGCCTTAGGGTACCGTCACACTTTAGCGACGCAGCAGCGATCCCACCAGCGATCTGACCTGGTCAGGATCGCTGCTGCATCGCTACATGGTCGCTGGTGAGCTGTCAAACAGGCAGATCTCACCAGCGACCAGTGACCAGCCCCCAGCCAGCAGCGACGTGCAAGCGACACTGCACTTGCACGGAGCCGGCGTCTGGAAGCTGCGGACACTGGTAACTAAGGTAAACATCGGGTATGGTTACCCGATTTTTACCTTAGTTACCAGCGCACACCGCTTAGCTTAGCGTGTGCAGGGGGCAGGAGCCGGCACTGGCAGCGTGAGAGCTGCAGACGCTGGTAACGAAGGTAAATATCGGGTAACCACCTTGGTTACCCGATGTTTACCTTGGTTACAGCTTACCGCAGGCTGTCAGATGCCGGCTCCTGCTCCCTGCACATTCAGGATTGTTGCTCTCTCGCTGTCACACACAGCGATGTGTGCTTATCAGCGGGAGAGCAACAATAAAAAAACGAACCAGGGCTGTGTGTAACGAGCAGCGATTTCACAGCAGGGGCCAGATCGCTGCTCAGTGTCACACACAGCGAGATTGCTAATGAGGTCACTGCTGCGTCACAAAAACCGTGACTCAGCAGCGATCTCAGTATCAATCTCGCTGTGTGTGAAGTACCCCTTAGTTATTACCATATCTCAAACTCATGCTTTATACATGCCTTCGTTGTTTGCCGGACGGCATGGACTAGTGTTGGTTAAGGCTTTCTCCTCCGGCGCGGCGCTGTTGAGCTGACACAGAACGGCATCTACAATCGGCATCACCATGGCAGCTGTAGACGTATTACTCAACCACATGGACAGCAGAGAGGTGCAGCTCATAAATCCCAATAAAAGCCTGAGACACAGACAAAAAGAAAGAATTTATTAGAAAAAATAAATTCAGTACATCTAAGAGAATGGTTTGTGATGATGAATAAGGGGTCAGTTGTTTCCTACAAATGGCGCCACTGCATGGACCCGGTCTGGCATGGCAACAGCGCTATAATAGCAGGTATGGCCCATGGAGGAGAGCTGTGGCATTTCTGGAGGGGAGAAGGAGAATACGTGCTCTGTAAACCCAACCCCCCCAACCTTAGAAATGGAGTGGGTATCAAAAAGATACACCATGAGGTTAAGTTTTCATCCATTTTATTAACCAGAGCGGAGTATGAACACACAATCCAACTTTTAAAACAGGGTCAAGTAGGAGATACCAAAAGTGATTGCCAATTCTGCAAAAAAGCATGACATCCGCAATCTGTAGCCTCTCCTTACACACAGTTATCCTTTGTATAACACAGGAACAGGACCTGACAGCTTTCACTGCAGCTGGACCAGCGCCGCTCGGTTCTGACAGTAATTGCTGAGCTACGAGTATGCAGCTCCTGCACACGACTGACGAAGCAGCCTGGAGGCCTACAACACATGCCCGTCACTGCATCCCTATGTGGCGTCAGGAGCCGTGCACAATATACATAGCATCAATATTTAATGCTGTATACATAGTGCAGAAGAGCCAAGTGCATCTGCAGAGACAATATACGGCGCATCAATACCCAGATGGTGCTCGCCATTTCATATACCATGTTAATTAACGTCTAACTATGTTGTCAAACTACAATATTAAGGACTCTAAAATGTCACCATGATGACAATGCCACTGGAAAAAAAACAGGAAAGAGAAAAAAGCAAGAACTAGGGCTCTGTTCACACTGGCATCTACTGATCGAGCCAGGGCAGCCATGCCAGGCCATTTTATTGTAAATCGATTATTTGTAAGGATAATTGCACTAATGATTAAAATGGGGTAAATCACAACAACCAGGGATGTGGTATTTTTAAAGGCAGGACTAGCACTCCTATTATGTGTAAACGCCAGGCAGACTAGTAGCTCTGTAGAATCCAAAATGGTCTCTGCCCCATGAATGATCTTTAGTGATTTTATATTACACATCTGCAGTTAAGACGACAGCAAAAAACCTGTACAAACGCGAATCACAGTATCGGTCATTTTCACAATATGTTTACTCCCATAGATATTGATGTGTTTCAGCCAAGAATGGATCTAGAGGCCCCTTATCTCCACAAAGGCAGCTTCTATATTGTGTGCGAGCAGCTCCCACATCTGGAACATAACGCCATGCTGTAACAGGACACGGCTCCAGGTGACGTCCGCAGCTTGGTTAAATCACTGCTCCCACACCCACGTGAGGCCCCTCATATCTACAGTCAGGGCCATATGGAGCAGCAATTAAATACACAGCCACAAGACTCGGCGAATAGATTTTAAAAGCTTTTAATTTTCCTCTCTCGAGAAATCATTAAATGGCCATTTCAGGAAAATGCTGTAGATCATCAAAAGCAAGGAACCTTTTTATGCTTAGTACAATGCTGCATAGGCTCTGCAAAAAAAAAAAATATCTATATTTCTCTGTAGGTTTTGTGAATGCCAGCAACACTGGATTTCCACCTCACTCGCTGTAAATAAATGAAACGATTAGTGAAATTTAAAGAGACTATTCAATCTGAAAATGGGTCCGATTTCTTTTACAACACAATGCAATACCAGACACCGGACAGGAGCGCTGCGAGTACTTGGAGAAATAGAAAGCGAACCTTATTTAGCAATCATGGTAAAGTTTCTTAAAATGATACGTACATAAGGCTAGTTTCACACTTGCGTTGAACGGCATACGTCACATTGCGTTGTGTAACGCATGTGACGGATGCCTTGCAAAAAGTGTGATAATAAAGGCCACGGATTCCAGTGAAATAGCGCATTGCGTTAAGTTTTCTTTGGGCCGAGAGAGAGAGTACCCATCATCCCCGCACACAGCCCGACATCCCCGCACACAGCCCGACATCCCCGCACACAGCCCGACATCCCCGCACACAGCCCGACATCCCCGCACACAGCCCGACACTACAGCCCTCATCATTCTTGCACACATCCCAACACTACCGCACCCATCATCACCGCACACACACACCGGCATTACCTCAGTGACGTCCCCGCTGATAGCGCCATTCACTTCAGTTGCTGCGTGGAGCTCACAGGAGCGGCGGTGTTCTACTGCCACTCCTGTCAGCTTCATGTAGCAGAGCTGGATGTGTTGCGGGACCTCTGGATTACGTCGGACCTGGAAGGGTATTTGGGGATTTTAATAAAGTGGTAAAAGAGGGTGTTTTTTTTGTCTTTTATTCCAAATAAAGGATTTTTTCGGGTGTGTGTGTTTATTTTCTTTAACTTACAGGTTAATCATGGAGGGTATCTCGGGGAGACGCCTGACATGATTAATCTAGGATTTAGTGGCAGCTATGGGCTGCCATTAACTCCTTATTACCCCGATTTGCCAACGCACCAGGGCAAAATCGGGAAGAGCCGGGTACAGTCCCAGAACTGTCGCATCTAATGGATGCGACAATTCTGGGCGGCTGCTGGCTGATATTGTTAGGCTGGGGGGCTCCCCATAATGTGGGGCTCCCCATCCTGAGAATACCAGCCTTCAGCCGTATGGCTTTATCTGACTGGTATTAAAATTGGGGGGGACCGCACGCCGTTTTTTTTAATTATTTATTTATTTATTGTACTGCACGATATAGACACGCCCACCGGCGGCTGTGATTGATTGCAGTGAGACAGCTGTCAGTCAGCGTGGGGGCGGGTCTGGCTGCAACCAATCATAGGCGCCGGTGGGCGGGGAAAGCAGGGAATACGAGACTGAATAATAATAAGAGGAAAAGCCGCCGGAGCAGTGTGACAGCTGTGCAGCGTCGCGCCCGTGATCGGTGAGTATGAGAGAGGAGGGGAGAGAGGAGGGAGAGGGGGGACATGGACCAGGAGTGATTTTAAACGATTTCGATCGTTCTGCTGGACAGGCTGAGCATGTGCAGTAGAACGTGACGAAATCCGCCAGCGGATTCCGCCGCTTATCGCATAGCGGCGGAAACCGCCACCATAGACAATCATTAGACACCGTGGCGGATTCCAACGGAATCCATCATGGTGCGCTATTTTAACGCTCCAAAACACGTTACATACTGCGTTCAATCCACTAGACGCAGCGTCAAAATAACGCCGCTGCGTCGTCCAGCGGATGCAACGCAGCCACTTACGTTACTGTGCGTCGTCCATACAACTCTATGGAGAATAGCGCGGTCCGTTAAAGGACTGCGCTATTCTCCATAGTGACGGAATGCGCTGAACGCAAGTGTGAAACTAGCCTAAGCCTAATTCCACAGCTAGATACCTCACATTTCTACAGCTAGATACCTCACATTTCTACAGCTAGATACCTCACATTTCTACAGCTAGATACCTCACATTTCTACAGCTAGATACCTCATATTTCTACAGCTAGATACCTCACATTTCTACAGCTAGATACCTCACATTTCTACAGCTAGATACCTCACATTTCTACAGCTAGATACCTCACATTTCTACAGCTAGATACCTCACATTTCTACAGCTAGATACCTCACATTTCTACAGCTAGATACCTCACATTTCTACAGCTAGATACATTATATTTCTACAGCTAGATACCTCACATTTCTACAGCTAGATACATTATATTTCTACAGCTAGATACCTCACATTTCTACAGCTAGATACCTCACATTTCTACAGCTAGATACCTCACATTTCTACAGCTAGATACATTATATTTCTACAGCTAGATACCTCACATTTCTACAGCTAGATACCTCACATTTCTACAGCTAGATACCTCACATTTCTACAGCTAGATACCTCACATTTCTACAGCTAGATACCTCACATTTCTACAGCTAGATACCTCACATTTCTACAGCTAGATACCTCACATTTCTACAGCTAGATACATTATATTTCTACAGCTAGATACCTCACATTTCTACAGCTAGATACATTATATTTCTACAGCTAGATACCTCACATTTCTACAGCTAGATACCTCACATTTCTACAGCTAGATACATTATATTTCTACAGCTAGATACCTCACATTTCTACAGCTAGATACCTCACATTTCTACAGCTAGATACCTCACATTTCTACAGCTAGATACCTCACATTTCTACAGCTAGATACCTCACATTTCTACAGCTAGATACATTATATTTCTACAGCTAGATACCTCACATTTCTACAGCTAGATACATTATATTTCTACAGCTAGATACCTCTATTCTCCATAGTGACGGAATGCGCTGAACGCAAGTGTGAAACTAGCCTAAGCCTAATTCCACAGCTAGATACCTCACATTTCTACAGCTAGATACCTCACATTTCTACAGCTAGATACCTCACATTTCTACAGCTAGATACCTCACATTTCTACAGCTAGATACCTCACATTTCTACAGCTAGATACCTCATTTCTACAGCTAGATACCTCACATTTCTACAGCTAGATACCTCACATTTCTACAGCTAGATACCTCACATTTCTACAGCTAGATACCTCACATTTCTACAGCTAGATACCTCACATTTCTACAGCTAGATACCTCACATTTCTACAGCTAGATACCTCACATTTCTACAGCTAGATACATTATATTTCTACAGCTAGATACCTCACATTTCTACAGCTAGATACCTCACATTTCTACAGCTAGATACCTCACATTTCTACAGCTAGATATCTCACATTTCTACAGCTAGATATCTTACATTTCTACAGCTAGATACCTCACATTTCTACAGCTAGATACCTCACATTTCTACAGCTAGATACCTCACATTTCTACAGCTAGATACCTCACATTTCTACAGCTAGATACCTCACATTTCTACAGCTAGATACATTATATTTCTACAGCTAGATACCTCACATTTCTACAGCTAGATACATTATATTTCTACAGCTAGATACCTCACATTTCTACAGCTAGATACCTCACATTTCTACAGCTAGATACCTCACATTTCTACAGCTAGATACCTCACATTTCTACAGCTAGATACCTCACATTTCTACAGCTAGATACCTCACATTTCTACAGCTAGATACCTCACATTTCTACAGCTAGATACATTATATTTCTACAGCTAGATACCTCACATTTCTACAGCTAGATACCTCACATTTCTACAGCTAGATACATTATATTTCTACAGCTAGATACCTCACATTTCTACAGCTAGATACCTCACATTTCTACAGCTAGATACCTCACATTTCTACAGCTAGATACATTATATTTCTACAGCTAGATACCTCACATTTCTACAGCTAGATACATTATATTTCTACAGCTAGATACCTCACATTTCTACAGCTAGATACATTATATACTGATCACTGGGGTTGGAACTCTGGAACTCCAAGAAATGCTGAAAACCTGTGTGTCTCATCTTGCAAGGCGTAGAGTTACGCTTGCTCAACCTCATCTCCATTCATTGTCTATAGGACTGCCAGAAATAGCCCTATGAGCATGTGCAACTTGGCTCCATTCAAGGCAGTGGTCAAAAAAGTCCAATTCTCAGGATCCAAAGCCCCATTTTCTGAATTGTTGTAGGTCCTAGAGGTCAGTAATTTTTCTCTTTCCCTAAAAAAAATCCTATTCTGAACGTACCCAGTTAAAGGAATTGCCCTTTACTACACAATGCTATAATTCACATACAAATTTAAAACCAAAACTTTAAAACCACTTGGCAGAACAGCCAAAATAATTCCAAAAACTGAGAATCAGCAATGAAACCTTCAGATGTTAAATTGGTAGTTTACCCCAATAAGCTAAAAAATATTATATATATATATATATATATATATATATATATATATATATATATATATATATATATATATATATATATATATATATATATATATATTCTCACCCACTAAATCTGCTATTGAAAGGAAACTTCCAAACCCGCACAAGATGAGGTGTTAAAGAAAAAAAAAAAGAAAAAGCAATTTCCTTCAATAAAGTGGATGAATGTGATATTTACGCTCAAAGATTAAATTTAGGGTTCATTCATATGGCAGTTCCGTTTGTCCTGGTCAGTTCCTTTTTTTTTTTTTTGCGGACCTACTGACAAGACCATCTTTTCAATTATTTTGTGTAGGATCGGATGGCACACAGAGGCACTTCTGTGTGCCATCAGTTCCTACAAAAAAAACACATTGGTGTCCGTATGTCCGTTCCGTTATTATGGAACATTTCCTATTCTGTTCTGCAAATACAGACCGTGACATAATACAAGTCAATGGGTCCTCAAAATCCCCGGAAGCCACACAAATGCACTTCCGCATGGCTTCTTTCTATCGGTGCCCCTACAGTCTGTGTCTCACTCCCCCACCAACCCCGCAGTGGCTCACAGCAGTGTTCGAGCAGCTGCGGGGATGAAGAGCGCTGCCCTCAGGAGGTTAGGCAAACGTCATTACGGTGATGAGCTCCGCTGCACTGCTGATGTCAGCACTCATCACTGACTTACATGCCTGCAGAGATATCACCTCAAGTCTCACGAGCGAACCGAGGCTATGGCTAGAGGTGACATCACGGGCCGTTCATGATACTTCACGGGACAGCGAGGTGGTCATTGAACTCAGTGACAAGCGCTGATGTCATGAGTTCAGCAGAGTTCATCACCGCAGGTCATGAACTGAGCTAACCTCATGACGTCGGCGCTCATTATGCCCTGCAGTGACCTGGCATTACCTATTGATGTTAGCTTAGGTCACTGGACTGCTCTCCCAGCCAATGGGGAATATCCTGTTCTTTATTGACTGAGACAGTAAGTATGGTATGGATCGTCATGGGACCTTTTTACCTTCCAATAAATTGGTGAAAGAGGGAATGTGTTGGGGATTGTTTTTTCAAATAATTTTTTTGTTGTCTTTTTTTTTTTTTTTTAATTACTGACTGGGTTTGTGATGTTGGGTATCTGATAGATGCCATGACATTACTAAAGCCAGGGCTTGATACCAGGTGACCTTACACAGCTGAAATTAATCCTATATATTACCCAGTTTGCCACCCCACCAGGGCAACGAGATGAGCTGCAGAGAAGCACTAGGATTGGTGCATCTAATAGATGCGCCACTTCTGGAGCGGCTGCGGCCTGCTATTTTTAGGCTGGTGATTGTTCAATAACCGTGGGCCTCCCTAGTCTGAGAAAACCAGACCATAGCTGTCCGCTTTACCTTGGCTGGTGATCCAATTTCGGGGGGACCCCACGTCGTTTTTTTTAATTTTTTTTTTTGGCTAAGTAAATGGCTAAACACCCTTTAGTGCTACATGAAAGGCACTAAAAGGCACAAGATTGCAAAATGCAGGGGAGTGGGACATTATATATGAGCCATCTATCCAGCTATCTTTCTTGCTTTTAACTGTATGTAACCTTCCTTCCCTTTTAAAAAAAAAAATTAAATAAAAAAAATGAAGGCACATGGACCGTATACAGAACGGAACAGATGCGGATGTCACACGGATAAATCTGTGGAAAAACAGGACAGTTTTTTGCGGCCCGCAAAAACGGGACGGTCGTGTGAATGTAGCCTTAAAAGGTTGGCCACTATTTTTTATTGCTGGTCTGTCCTTAGGATAGGCCATCAATATCTGATCGGTAGGGATGCATTGGCCGGACATTCTCAGACGATGTCGGAAATTAATAGGGTTTAGATCTATAGTACCCAGCTGTGGCTAGTATAATTTTGACAAAGCTGCTGTGTTCTGGCAGCCTCCAAGAACTTCCAGACGCCACCTGTAACAGCTATTGCTAACTCCAGACCTAAATCACAATGAGTATCTGTGGCAAGACTTGACCATTGCTGATCACAGATGTCTCCATCCAATCACCGAACAAGAGCTACTGTATATAGTAAAGAGGTATGGGAAGAAATGTCAACTTCTCGATGTGGCAGGGCAGATCAAAGTATTGTAGTGTGCATGAGCGGGACCAGCGAGTGTGTATGATGTAGGACGCGTCATGCACACCGGCTTCAAAAGGAAAATGAAGATGGCTGAAAGAGGAGGCGCCGGCACCAAAGAACGGAGACACCCATATGGCCCAACTCCACCGCAGCGACCGTTTTAGGTAAGTATTATAAAGTGATTTTTACGTTCTACACAGCGGCCTGGTACTCAGGCACCTCACGGGCTTAATGAACGGCTCTCCTTTGCCCCGTTTCTTTAATTATCCAGTCTCTTGATTGAATTGGTCTTTAGTGTGTAGACTGAACCCCCCCTCTCCCCCTCACCACCCCCCCCTCTTTTGGGAGTCCCTTTGGGATATAACTTGTACTATATATGTATGTCTGTGCTGTGGGCCATCCACTAGGCG
The DNA here is from genome assembly GCF_048569485.1 of Anomaloglossus baeobatrachus. Classification (NCBI taxonomy): domain Eukaryota; kingdom Metazoa; phylum Chordata; class Amphibia; order Anura; family Aromobatidae; genus Anomaloglossus; species Anomaloglossus baeobatrachus. Next base: position 110,207,403 of record NC_134362.1, read on the forward strand.
CACTCACATATATTGCGCTTTTCTTCCATATAATACTGTGAATGTTCGTGCTGTATCTGTGGCAGTCCTATTATGACTCAATTTTAACAGTGTGTCTTTTTATTTGTCTAGCTAAAATGGATCCATTGCTATTTTTCCGCCACTTCACTCCCACTCCAGGCCCTGTTGAGGAATGAATTGGATTTTCATGGCAATTTTGCCTTCTAAATGAGCTTGATGCATCTGGACCTATGAAGCAATCATACAGCATTCGTATATTTTTGTATATGCACTGTTATGTGACTATGTTTCCTCTTTGATTGCTATGTGCCCTGTGCAGACGTCTGCTCTTTCTACTTTTCTCCCTCTAATACCTTGTTCTTTACTATCTCTACCTTTTCACGATCCCCTTTAAAATCTTGTAAAGAAGGTATATACCTCCCGTTTATATAGTCCATAGGCGATCGCGATATGATTAAGTTCTGACTGAACTATATCTATCTTACCGGCTGAGAAGGGCTATTCTTCTTTGGATGGGAGGTACTAGTGACGCGTCACTAGTGTATTGCCTGCCTTCCTGGGCGCGTCTGTGGTGGCGTCCTTAGCAGCAGAGAACCGGAAGTACTAGTGACGTCACCGGAAGTTTTCTTCCATCCGGCCTCCGCTGCCGACGCTGAACCACAGCGCGACCCGTAGCAGTGTGGTGCACTGTGACGCGCCGCTGAAGAGGCGGTTTTGTGCCAATTAGGGTCCCTTTATAACCCTTGTACTGTGCACCTATTTTATCTGTCCCCCGACGAAGCACATCAGGCGAAACACGTGTTGGGACGCCGGTCCCCACGTGTATACCCGGGTCGTACTTGGTGATCTGCCAGCTTGGTAAGCCATCTTGCCTTTGTTATGCCATGCATTGAGACTTTCTTATCTCTTTTCTGGCAATCTTTGCACTTGCATTTGGGCAATCAGCTGCCTATCTGGGCACTTGGGCAGATCACTTTGAGATCTAGTATCCTCTCCTGGGTCACGTGGGGTTTCTTTCCCTCCATCACTTCTCATGTCTCGGTTTTTCATTGTGATTATTAATTGTTATACCCTATGAATATATTAAAAATAAAATGTTTGTACATTTTAACCATGTCTGGTTCTTGGGTATCTTCTATACTGGTATACTGGTAAATTTAAAGACTCTTTAATTTAAGATATCAGTTAATCCGAGTTGTTACCTACTATATGTAACCTACGGTTCCTATATGTGTTATATTGTATATAGTAAAGAGGTATGGGAAGAAATGTCAACTTCTCGATGTGGCAGGGCAGATCAAAGTATTGTAGTGTGCATGAGCGGGACCAGCGAGTGTGTATGATGTAGGACGCGTCATGCACACCAGCTTCAAAAGGAGGATGAAGATGGACGAAAGAGGAGGCGCCGGCACCAAAGAACGGAGACGCCCATATGGCCCAACTCCACCGCAGCGACCGTTTTAGGTAAGTATTATAAAGTGATTTTTACGTTCTACACAGCGGCCTGGGCTCTTATATACAGCATGTTAAAATGCTATATATAAGAGTCCACTGGTGGTGGCCGCAACTTATAGGCCCCAAAACTGCTGACAGGTTCCCTTTAAGTTTGTGGGTGTAAAAAAAATTCAGAAGCGGTCAAGGGGTACGATTACTTTTGAAAAGCAGTCTAACGAAGAATAGTCAACCAGCCGTATATTGTCAATTAGGCTGTTATGTTCTGAATTTTACCATATGATGTAGATTTGAAACCTGAACTGTACTTTCATGTTCATGCTTTTTTTCTGCAATGTGTGGATGGGATTATGAAACAGCCATTTACTTGTAAATTTAATGCAGATTTGCTATGCAGAATCCACACCCCAAATCAGTGACAACTCTGCGTCATGTGAACTTGGCCTGAAAGTACAACACAGAAGTCGTATGCAGTGTGCACCTCCTAGCAGTGACTGAGGTAGCAGACATAATGTAATCATCATGGTGTCTATGAAGATTTGGATTGTTTCAGAAAAACAGCACGACTGCTAGAAAAATGTAGTCAGAATTATTAGCACGGAATACTGGACCTAAAAACAGGGCATTTGAATTTTGGGATAGCACCTCTCAACAATAAAAGCTACACAGAGTATGGGCTTTGTGTTAGCGGGTTTCAGTTACATTACTGGCACGGGGCAGATAGCAGGTATCAGAACTGGGGATTTTACAAAATGATAAAGATCTGCTTTCAGTTACCATTAACTCAAAGAACAGACAAAAATATGGTGTAAAGAAAAAAGTTTCTATTAGTTTCTCGAAATCTGTTAACGTTAAATTACAAGATCTGATACAAGCCCCACTGCCCTCCTAGCTCCAATTCTAGAGAAAAAGAGAATTTTGTTTACTTACCGTAAATTCTTTTTCTTATAGTTCCGTCTTGGGAGACCCAGACCTTGGGTGTTTAGCTTCTGCCTCCGGAGGACACACAAAGTACTACACTTAAAAGTGTAGCTCCTCCCTCTGAGCCTAAACACCCCCTGGTGAGCCAGTCACAGCCAGTTTAGTGCAAAAGCTGAAGAAGAATAGCCACCCACAAGTAGAACAGAGCAAGAGCCGGAACAACCGGAGACTCTGTCCACGACAACAGCCGGTGAAAACACGCGGAACAAGGAAATTGCCAACAGGCAACAGGGAGGGTGCTGGGTCTCCCAAGACGGAACTATAAGAAAAAGAATTTACGGTAAGTAAACAAAATTCTCTTTTTCTTTATCGTTCCTTTGGGAGACCCAGACCTTGGGACGTTCCAAAGCAGTCCCTGGGTGGGAAATAAACAGAAAAACTAAGAAGTAGGCCGAACCTAACTTCACAAATGGGCGACCGCCGCCTGAAGGATGCGTCTGCCCAAGCTCGCATCTGCCGAAGCATGAGCATGCACTTGGTAGTGCTTCGAGAAGGTATGCAGGCTAGCCCAAGTGGCAGCCTGACAGACTTGTTGAGCCGTAGCCTGGTGCCTAAAAGCCCAAGAGGCACCGACAGCTCTGGTCGAGTGTGCTTTGATCCTCGGTGGGGGAGGCGCCTGCGTACTCTGGTAGGCGTCCGAGATGGTCAACCTAATCCAACGGGCTAAGGTCGGCTTAGAAGCAGGGAGGCCCTTGCGCCGACCTGTGGTTAGCACAAAAAGAGAGGTGCACCGCCTAAGCGCAGCGGTGCGAGACGCATAGATCCGGAGAGCACGCACCAGATCTAGAGTATGTAGAGCTTTTTGAAAGCGATGAACAGGGGCCGGACAGAAGGAAGGTAAGGTAATGTCCTGGTTAAGGTGGAAAGGAGAGACCACCTTAGGAAGGAAGTCCGGAGTCGGACGGAGAACCACCTTGTCCTGATGAAAGACTAAAAAAGGTGACTCCGAGGAGAGCGCAGCCAAATCAGAGACTCTCCTGAGAGAAGTTATGGCAACCAGAAAAGGCCACTTTCTGTGAAAGACGGTACAAAGAAACCTCCCTAAGAGGCTCAAAGGCGGGTTTCTGCAAGACCGTGAGAACCAAGTTAAGGTCCCAGGGGTCCAAGGGCCGCCGGTAAGGCGGAATGATGTGAGACGCGCCCTGCATGAAGGTGCGGACCTGAGCCAGCAGAGTGAGACGCCGCTGGAACAGAACTGACAGAGCCGAAACTTGTCCCTTGAGAGAGTTAAGGGACAGTCCTAGCTGCAGACCGGACTGTAGAAAAGACAGAAGGGTCGGCAAGGAGAATGGACAAGGGGGATGGCCGGTAGAGCGACACCAGGACAGGAAAATTTTCCAAGTCCTGTGATAGATCTTAGAGGAGGAAGACTTAAGGGCCCGAGTCATAGTGGAGATGACTTCAGGGGGAATACCAGAAGCCGTCAAAATCCAGGACTCAAGAGCCACGCCGTCAATTTGAGAGCCGCAGAATTCGGGCGGAAAAACGGACCTTGCGAGAGTAGGTCTGGACAGTCCGGGAGCTGCCACGGCATCTCCACGGACAGTTGGAGCAGGTCCGGATACCAAGCTCGCCTGGGCCAGTCCGGTGCAATGAGGATGACTCGACGACCCTCCATTCTGATCTTGCGCAGAACTCTGGGCAAGAGAGCTAGAGGGGGGAACACGTAGGACAGACGAAACTGGGACCAGTCCTGAACCAGAGCGTCCGCGGCGAAGGCCTGAGGATCGTGGGAGCGAGCCACGTAAACAGGAACTTTGTTGTTGTGACGGGATGCCATTAGGTCCACGTCCGGAGTGCCCCATTTGCGGCAGATCGACTGAAATACTGCCGGGTGCAGGGACCACTCGCCACCGTCCACGCTTTGACAGCTGAGATAATCTGCCTCCCAGTTGTCCACGCCTGGGATGTGGACTGCGGATATGGTGGACCTGGAGTCCTCCGCCCATTGAAGAATGCGTTTTACCTCCATCATTGCCAGGCGGCTGCGTGTCCCGCCTTGATGGTTGATGTAGGCAACCGCTGTCGCGTTGTCTGACTGGACTCGAATGTGCCTGCCCGCCAGCAGATGGTGAAATGCTAGAAGAGCTAGAAACACGGCTCTGGTTTCCAGCACATTGATTGAAAGGGCTGACTCGGACGGAGTCCAAGTGCCCTGTGCTCTGTGGTGGAGACATACCGCTCCCCAGCCGGATAGGCTGGCATCCGTGGTGAGAATCACCCAGGATGGGGCCAGGAAGGAGCGCCCTTGGGACAGGGAGAGGGGCCGAAGCCACCACTGAAGAGAGCTCTTGGTCCGTGGTGACAGAGCCACTGACTTGTGTGACTTGCTTGTCCCAACAGCGGAGAATGTCCAGCTGCAGGGGGGCGCAGATGGAACTGGGCAAAGGGAACAGCCTCCATGGACGCCACCATTTGACCCAGCACCTGCATCAGACGCCTGAGGGTATAACGGTGGGGCCTCAGGAGAGAGCGCACCGCCAACCGGTGTGACAGCTGTTTGTCTAAGGGCAACTTCACAAGTGCCGGCAGAGTCTCGAACTGCATCCCTAGGTACGTGAGACTCTGGGTCGGAGTCAAAGTGGATTTGGGAAGATTGACAATCCACCCGAATTGGGCTAGGGTGGCGAGAGTGAGCGAGACACTCCGCTGACAGTCTGCGCTGGATGGAGCCTTGACTAGAAGGTCGTCCAGGTAAGAGAGCACTGCCAACCCCTGGAGGTGCAGAACTGCAATCACTGCTGCCATGACCTTGGTGAATACCCGAAGTGCCGTGGCTAACCCGAAGGGGAGAGCCACGAATTGGAAATGATCTTCTCCTATTGCAAAGCGTAGCCAACGCTGGTGTGAAACTGCAATTGGCACATGTAGATAGGCATCTCTGATGTCGATGGACGCCAGGAAATCCCCTTGGGTCATTGAGGCAATGACTGATCGCAGAGACTCCATGCGAAAGTGCCGCACCCGAACATGCTTGTTGAGAAGCTTGAGATCCAGGATGGGCCGAAAGGTACCGTCCATTTTTGGGAACCAGGAAGAGGTTGGAGTAAAAACCTCTGAACCGTTCCCGGGCGGGAACTGGTACAATTACTACGTTGGCCTGCAAGGCTGCCACGGCCTGTGAGAAGGCGGCGGCCTTGGAGCAGGGGGGAGTTGAGAGAAAAAATCTGTTTGGCGGGCTGGAAGAGAATTCTATCCTGTAGCCGTGAGAAATGATATCTCTCACCCACTGATCGGAGACCTGTTGAAACCAAGCGTCGCCAAAGTGGGAGAGCCTGCCACCGACTAAGAACGTTGCTGGAGTGGGCAGAGAGTCACTAGGAGGCTGCCTAAGTGGCAGGACCTCCTGCGGTCTTCTGTGGACGCGCTCGAGCGCCAGCTGGATTTCTGGTCCTTAGCTGAGTTAGCGGACGAGGCGGAGGGCTTAGAGGACGACCAGTTGGAGGAACGAAAGGAGCGAAACCTTGACTGAATCCTACCCTGGGCAGGTTTCCTGGTCTTGGTTTGTGGCATGGAAGTACTCTTCCCGCCAGTAGCCTCTTTAATAAGAACCAGCAAAAGGGAACCAGCAAAAGGGAGCCCAGCAAGGTACTTCTTTGAAGAAGCATCTGCCTTCCACTCTCGAAGCCACAAGATCCTGCGGATAACGAGGGAAGTAGCCGAAGCCACCGCAGTGCGGTGAGAAGCCTCTAGCATGGCAGACATGGCATAAGAAGAAAAAGCTGAAGCTTGAGAAGTTAAGGCAACCATCTCGGGCATAGATTCCCTGATGAGGGAATGCATCTCCTCTAGAGAAGCAGAGATGGCTTTGAGGGCCCACACTGCTGCAAAAGTTGGGGAAAACGGGGCCCCCGCCGCTTCATACACGGATTTGGCAAGAAGGTCAATCTGACGGTCAGTGGCATCCTTAAGAGAAGTGCCATCAGCCACCGACACAACGGTCCGGGCTGAGAGCCTAGACACCGGAGGGTCTACCTTTGGGGAGTGAGCCCACTCCTTGACCACCTCAGGTGGAAAGGGAAAACGGTCATCAGAACCACGCTTTGGGAAGCATTTGTCAGGAGAGGCCCTGGGTTTGGTCACAGCGGTCTGAAAACTGGAGTTGTTAAAGAACACACTCTTTACTCTTAGGCGAGGTAAACTGGTGCTTTTCTGCCAGAGAGGGTTGCTCCTCTGATACTGGAGGGTTGAGATCCAGTACAGAATTAATGGAAGCAATCAAGTCACTAAGTTCTGAGTCACCCTCGGAAAGATCAATGGGGCACATGGAGTTAGCCTCCGAGCCCCCTGTAAAGGCATCCTCCTCATCCTGCGAGTCCTCAACCCTTGAATCAGAGCCGCAGGATGAGGGGGGAGAGGAAACCCTGCAGCGCCTCTTAGGAGGACGGGGTCTGTGCCCTGATGATGAATCCTCTGTGAGCTCCAGTGGACGGAGGTCAGAGGATAGGGATCCTAAAGGACCCTTAGCAAGAGCATTAGAGGCACCCTGTGAAGGGGGCTGATGCATATTCATCAAAGTCCTGGACAGAAGTCCCATGGACTCAGCAAATGACTGGGAGATAGACCTAGAGAAGGACTCTACCCAGGCCGGGGGTTCAGCCACAGGTGCAGAAGCAGCTTGAGAGACCACTAGGGGTGAGACTCCAGGCTGTGGCACCTCCAAGTTAGAGCAGACATCACAATGTGGATAGGTGCTCGGTTCAGGCAGCAGGAGCTTACATGCAGCGTATGCAGTATAAAGCTTTGGAGCCTTGCTCCTCGTGTGAGACATGCTGCTGGAGTGAGGAAAACAGCTTCTACAAAGAGAATGAACCCCAGGGAGTATATTCAGAGGTCCACAACCAGAGACCGGCTGTGGCTTACCAGACCCCCGGAAGCGGTGTTGTGTGCCCTCCAGATCCTGAAGCCCGGACCCCCAATGCACAGCACCTCAGCAGGGATGCAGAGTGCAGGATGTCCCAGCGCAGAGTGAACCCTGTCCAAGAAAATGGCCGCCGGAGCGAGGAGAGGGGGCGGGCCGGGGGCGTCCCTGTAGGAAAGCGGGATCTGGAGGGCCATAGAGGCCTGCAGGGGGGAGTCACGCACAAGCAGTGGGGAGTGCCCCTCCCCTGTGCAGGACGGCCGCCGGGAGGAGCCGTGCCTGTCCCTCTGCATGAATGACATGCGAGGGCAGGAAACAGAAACTAGGCCTCCGGCGAAGCCGGGGCCTAAATTTGAGCAGCGAGGCCGACGCGCAGGCACCATCGGCGCGGTTCTCAGGCGAAAAGCCAGAGGACCCGCCGGAAATGTCAAAACAAATACAGCAAACACACTCTCCCCACACAATAAAGGACAGGGACCCCCAACATATGAACGTCTCAGGTACTTAGCTGCTGAGACGCAGGGCCAGGTCCCTGGGGATGAGTGCTCCGGTCCAGCAGGGTCCTCAAGGGGCTGTGGACGGAGACTGGTCTCCTGCCAGGCATGGAGACCGCGCTGGCTCCCACTTCAATCCAGAGTCCAGGAGGGATGGTGAAGGAGCACGGCATGTAAGGCTCCAGCCTTGGAAATCAACCTTACAACACCACCGACACAGTGGGGTGAGAAGGGATATGCCGGGAGTCCAGACATGGACCCGTACTTCTTCAATCTTTTTCCAAAAAAAAAGGAAAAAAAAAAAAAAGAAAAAATCATATGAGAATGCATATGTGGATGTATGTCCTCCTGAACACAAAGCGATAAACTGGCTGTGACTGGCTCACCAGGGGGTGTATAGGCTCAGAGGGAGGAGCTACACTTTTAAGTGTAGTACTTTGTGTGTCCTCCGGAGGCAGAAGCTAAACACCCAAGGTCTGGGTCTCCCAAAGGAACGATAAAGAAATTAGTAGTTTTCCATTTAGTGGTGTTAAGGGTACTTGACAGGCTGCGACATCGCTAGTGATCCAGTTAGCGATGTGAAATTCTAGATTGCAAGTGTGATCTTTTGAGATCGCACATGCGTAAAATTACCTATGTGCGACCTCAAAAGATCGCACTTGCGATCTAGAATTTCACATCGCTACCGAGATCGCTAGCGATGTCGCAGCGTGTAAAGTAGCCTTTAGGCTACAGAAATCCACAAGCCTGGGGCTGATCTGTGGCAAACTGGTCTGGCCCACTACCCAGTGAGAACTGCAGTGCCCAGGGCAAAACAACCTTACATGTGGTAAGTTATCAAGAGAAGGAAAGATGGGTGACTGTGTGACTGCAAAATCAGCCCCCAAAAACCTTTGGGTTAGAGTCAGGGGCCTCGACTCACTCAGATAGGTAATGTCGGGGTAGTTAAGGATCAGGCAGTATGAATTCAACCAAATGATTGTTTTGATCCCCAGCTAGATATGTCTCGCAGCCATGTTCTCCAATCGCACATGAATGCGAAGTAAAATACACTTCTTAAAAGGGATCCTGTCAGTCGAGTAATGCTGCCAATCCACGGGCAGCATGAATCAAAGCCTGATTGCACAATTGTAATCAGGTATGTTTGTTTGAAGATCCTGCTTGGGGTAATAGCAGGAGATGAGAGTAGTCCAGCAATGACCCAGCCGTTTTCTCACCGTATACACATGGGAGACCTGTCAATCAAACAGAGCGGTGCAAGAAGAAGCCGGCCAGGAACAGTGCTGCCGCACTAGTCACTTCCATTTCTATGGTCCCTAGCTGCATCTTCAAAATGTTTTCTATGAAAATCCAGACACGTATCTGCACTCGAGCAGCTCAGCTCGCATTCATGCAGTCTGTGGTCTTGGTAGAATAAATCAGCTGACAGGTTCCGGTTAAATGAGACTTTCAGCAATAAATATGAATTTGCATGCTTTTTTGGAGAGAACATCACACACTGATGCACACCGGAATGAAGGTGTAAAGTATTTTGATAATGTGCTATGTGTTAACTTTGAGGAAAAATATAACTATGGTGCAACAACTGTTATTTATAAATGAGGTTTTATTCCTGCGATTCTCTGGAGTGTGAAAATTGTCCCATCAGTGAGAGTTACATTCCTTTGACATGACTAAGATTTTGGTTTTTTTTTTTAAACGGATACAATACAAAGTTGCTTCTGATATTTAGTATGAAGTCTCCGAGCAGTGAGAATTAGGAGCGCTACAGAGAACATCTGTGCGACACATTATAACAAACCTTAAAAGCACATTTCGGCAGGACTTCCCCTTTAAGGAGCAGTTCCTTCTCACCCAACTTTACACTTGTAGATAGATGATCTGTGTGGCAAGCATTCAGTAGATACAGGCTGCAGGAAGCAGTTATTACTCAGCCTCTCACCTAGTGTTACCCAGATAAAGAGGGGTTTCATCCTTATCGTACACGCGCAATTCACATCCATGGCCATTATCAAATGAATCTAAGGGCTTTTTTTATCTGACTAATAAAGAACTAAAATGATGAATTTCTCATTAAAAGGGAATTTATCAGGTTTTTCCTCCCCCCATCTGAGAGCAGCATAATGTACAGACAGACCCTGATTCCAGTGATGTCACTTACTGAGCTGTTTGCTGTCATTTTAATAAAGAAGGGAATTTTGTTACTTACCGTAAATTCCTTTTCTTCTAGCTCTTATTGGGAGACCCAGACGATTGGGGTATAGCTACTGCCCTCTGGAGGCCACACAAAGCACTACATTAAAAGTGCAAGGCCCCTCCCCCTCTGGCTATACCCCCCCCGTGGTATCACGGGTTCTCCAGTTTTAGTGCCAAAGCAAGAAGGAGGAAGCCAATAACTGGTTTAAACAAATTAACTCCGAATAACATCGGAGAACTGAAAAACCGTTCAACATGAACAACATGTGTACCCGCAAACAACAAAAAAACATCCCGAAGGACAACAGGGCGGGTGCTGGGTCTCCCAATAAGAGCTAGAAGAAAAGGAATTTACGGTAAGTAACAAAATTCCCTTCTTCTTCAGCGCTCTATTGGGAGACCCAGACGATTGGGACGTCCAAAAGCTGTCCCTGGGTGGGTAAAGAAATACCTCATGTTAGAGCTGCAAAACAGCCCTCCCCTACGGGGGTGTCACTGCCGCCTGCAGGACTCTTCTACCTAAGCTGGCATCCGCCGAAGCATAGGTATGCACCTGATAATGCTTGGTGAAAGTGTGCAGACTGGACCAGGTAGCTGCCTGGCACACCTGTTGAGCCGAAGCCTGGTGACGTAATGCCCAGGACGCACCCACGGCTCTGGTTGAGTGGGCTTTTAGCCCTGAAGGAACCGGAAGCCCCGCAGAACGGTAGGCCTCTAGAATTGGTTCTTTGATCCATCGAGCCAGGGTGGCTTTAGAAGCCTGCAACCCCTTGCGCGGACCAGCGACAAGGACAAAAAGTGCATCGGCACGGCGCATGGGCGCCGTGCGGGAAATGTAGATTCTGAGTGCTCTCACCAGATCTAGCAAACGTAAGTCCTTTTCATACCGGTGAACCGGATGAGGACAAAAAGAAGGCAAGGATATATCCTGATTAAGATGAAAAGAGGATACGACCTTAGGGAGAAACTCCGGAATAGGGCGCAGCACTACCTTGTCCTGGTGGAACACCAGGAAGGGAGCCTTGGATGACAGAGCTGCCAGCTCAGACACTCGCCGAAGCGATGTGATCGCAACAAGAAACGCCACTTTCTGTGACAGCCGAGAAAAGGAAACTTCCTTCAGAGGCTCGAAGGGCGGCTTCTGGAGAGCAACTAGTACCCTGTTCAGATCCCATGGATCTAACGGCCGCTTGTACGGGGGCACAATATGACAGACCCCCTGCAGGAACGTGCGCACCTTAGAAAGACGTGCTAGACGCTTCTGAAAAAACACGGATAGTGCCGAAACTTGCCCTTTAAGGGAGCTGAGCGACAAGCCCTTTTCTAACCCCGATTGCAGGAAGGAAAGAAACTTGGGCAATGCAAATGGCCAGGGAGACACTCCCTGAGCAGAGCACCAGGATAAGAAAATCTTCCACGTTCTGTGGTAGATCTTAGCCGAATTCGACTTTCTAGCTTGTCTCATTGTGGCAACGACTCCTTGAGATAATCCTGCAGATGCTAGGATCCAGGACTCAATGGCCACACAGTCAGGTTCAGGGCCGCAGAATTCTGATGGAAAAACGGCCCTTGGGACAGTAAGTCTGGTCGGTCTGGCAGTGACCACGGTCGACCGATCGTGAGATGCCACAGATCCGGATACCACGACCTCCTCGGCCAGTCTGGAGCGACGAGTATGATGCGGCTGCACTCGGATCTGATCTTGCGTAGCACTCTGGGCAAGAGCGCCAGAGGCGGAAACACGTATGGGAGCTGAAACTGCGACCAATCTTGAACCAAGGCGTCTGCCGCCAGAGCTCTTTGATCGCGCGACCTCGCCATGAATGCCGGGACCTTGTTGTTGTGCCGGGATGCCATTAGGTCGACGTCCGGCACTCCCCAGCGGCGACAGATTTCCTGAAACACGTCCGGGTGAAGGGACCATTCCCCTGCGTCCATGCCCTGGCGACTGAGGAAGTCTGCTTCCCAGTTTTCTACGCCTGGGATGTGAACCGCGGATATGGTGGATGCTCTGTCCTCCACCCACATTAGAATGCGCCGGACTTCTTGGAAGGCTTGCCGACTGCGCGTCCCTCCTTGGTGGTTGATGTATGCCACCGCTGTGGAGTTGTCCGATTGGATTCGGATCTGCTTTCCTTCCAGCCACTGTTGGAAGGCCAGTAGAGCAAGATACACTGCTCTGATCTCCAGAACATTGATCTGAAGGGTGGACTCCTGCGGAGTCCACGTCCCCTGAGCCCTGTGGTGGAGAAATACTGCTCCCCACCCTGACAGACTCGCATCTGTCGTGACTACTGCCCAGGATGGGGGCAGGAAGGATCTTCCCTGAGACAATGAGGTGGGAAGGAGCCACCATTGTAGGGAGTCCTTGGCCGTCTGGGAAAGCGAGACTTTCCTGTCCAGGGACGTTGACTTCCCGTCCCATTGGCGGAGAATGTCCCATTGAAGTGGGCGCAGATGAAACTGCGCAAAGGGAACTGCTTCCATGGCTGCCACCATCTTCCCTAGGAAATGCATGAGGCGCCGCAAGGGATGCAACTGGCCCTGCAGAAGAGATTGCACCCCTGTCTGTAGTGACCGCTGCTTGTTCAGCGGAAGCTTCACTATCGCTGCTAGAGTATGAAACTCCATGCCAAGATACGTTAGTGATTGAGTCGGTGATAGGATCGACTTTGGAAAGTTGATGATCCATCCGAAAGACTGTAGGGTCTCCAGCGTAGCATTCAGGCTGCGCTGACATGCCTCTTGAGAGGGAGCTTTGACCAATAAATCGTCTAGGTAAGGGATCACCGAGTGTCCCTGAGAGTGCAAGACTGCTACCACCGCCGCCATGACCTTGGTGAAGACCCGTGGGGCTGTCGCCAGACCAAATGGCAGAGCTACGAACTGAAAATGGTCGTCTCCTATCACAAAACGTAGAAAACGTTGATGTTCTGTAGCAATTGGCACGTGGAGATAAGCATCTTTGATGTCTATTGAGGCAAGGAAGTCTCCTCTGGACATTGAGGCAATGACAGAACGCAGGGTTTCCATCCGGAACTTCCTGGCGTGCACAAGTTTGTTGAGCCGTTTTAGGTCCAGAACAGGACGGAACGAGCCGTCCTTTTTTGGAACCACAAAGAGATTGGAGTAAAACCCTTGCCCTTGTTCCTGAGGAGGGACTGGGATCACCACTCCTTCCGCTCTTAGGGAGTCCACCGCCTGCAGCAGAGCATCTGCTCGGTCTGGATGTGGGGAGGTTCTGAAGAACCGAGCTGGAGGACGAGAATTGAACTCGATTCTGTACCCGCGAGACAAAATGTCCGTCACCCACCGGTCTTTGACCTGTGACATCCAAATGCCGGAAAAGCGGGAGAGCCTGCCCCCGACCGGCGATGCGGAGGGAGGGGGCTGGAAGTCATGAGGTAGCCGCTTTGGAAGTGGTACCTCCATTTGCTTTCTTGGGGCGCGTGTGAGCCCGCCACGAATCTGAGTTTCTTTGCGTCCTCTGAGTCCCTTTGGACGAGGTAAACGGTGTCTTGCCCGAACCTCGAAAGGACTGAAACCTCTGCTGCCACTTTTTCTGCTGAGGTTTGGTTGTTCTGGGTTGTGGTAAAGAGGAGTCTTTACCCTTGGACTGCTTAATGATATCAGCCAATGGCTCGCCAAACAGTCTCTCTCTAGATAAAGGCAAACTGGTTAAACATTTTTTGGAACCAGCATCTGCTTTCCAGTCCTTTAACCACAAGGCTCTGCGCAAAACTACCGAATTGGCGGACGCCATTGAGGTGCGACTGGTAGATTCTAGGACCGCATTGATAGCGTAAGACGCAAACGCCGACATCTGCGTGGTAAGGTGCGCCACTTGCGGCACTGCTGGATGTATGATAGCATCCACTTTTGCTAAGCCAGCTGAAATAGCCTGGAGTGCCCATACGGCTGCGAATGCCGGAGCAAACGACGCGCCGATAGCTTCATAGACAGATTTTAACCAAAGGTCCATCTGTCTGTCATTGGCATCTTTAAGTGAAGCGCCATCCTCCACTGCAACTATGGACCTAGCTGCGAGTTTGGAAATCGGGGGGTCTACCTTTGGACACTGTGTCCAGCGCTTGACCACCTCAGGGGGGAAAGGGAAACGCGTATCTTTAGATCGTTTAGAGAAACGCCTTTCTGGGTGAGCGTCGTGCTTCTGGATTGATTCTCTGAAGTCAGCGTGATCCAACAAAGCACTCAATTTACGCTTGGGATAAAGGAAACGAAACTTCTCCTGCTCCGCAGCCGCCTCTTCTGCTGAAGGGGCTGGGGGAGAAATATCCAACAGCCTATTGATGGCTGAGATAAGGTCGTTTACCATGGCATCCCCATCAGGGGTATCCAGGTTGAGAGGGGTTCCAGGAATGGATTCCTGATCACTCTCATCAGACACATCACAGGGAGACTGATTGCGCTGATACCCTGAGCAGTGTGATGACGTCGAGGGTCTTTCCCAGCGAGCTCGCTTAGGGTGGCTGGGGCCATCATCTGAGTCATAATCCTCGGCCTGTGAAGCCGGGGACCCCCCTGTGGGCTGGAATAATTCCAAGTGAGGGGGACCTGAGGACAGAGGCCTCGCCGTGCCCAAAGACTGAGCCCCATGCATAGATTGCAAGGTTTCAAGGATTTTTGCCATCGACACAGACATATTATCAGCAAAAACTGCAAAGTCTGTCCCTGTCACCGGGGCAGAACTTACAAGCGTCTCAGCCTGGGTCACTACCTCTCCTGACTCCGGCTGGCGAAGCAGCACCGGGTCGGAGCATTGCACACAATGGGGGTCATCGGAGCCTGCTGGTAGATTAGCCCCACATGCAGCACACGCAGTATACACAGCCCTAGCCTTGGCAGCCTTGCGTTTTGAGGATGGCATGTTGTTGCTTCCACAGAGTGATCTGGGAGATGCAGCCAGAAGCGACCTCACAGTGCAAGAAATACAATATCTCTATATCCTACACAGTACACCGATACACCGTGAGGCACTAGAGGGACCAGCACAGAAAAATCGCTTACCGCCCGCTTAAAAAGCGGGTGTGTGGTCGCCAGATAGCCCCTAGTCCAGGTCTCCCAGAGCCTTGCGTCCTTCCTCCAGCCAGACTGCATGTAATGGCTGCCGGCGTCCTGAGAGAGAAGGGGGGCGGGCCCTGGGCGTTCCTGGCTAAGAGCGGGAAGCCTGCTTCCCTCTGTGCCTAGTGTGAGGGCTGGAGCATGTAAATCAGGCTCCAGCCCTCGTCGCTGCTAGCGAACAGCGTCTCTCCCCTACCCTGAATGACAGGGTGGGGGCGGGAACGAATCGGAGCTGCCGGCGTCCTAGGCCCAAAAAGCCGGGGACTCAATTTATAACCGCCGCCGCCGTAAAAGCGCGGACGGCGGATCCCCGGCGCACCACAAGTCACAGCAGCGCCGCCCGGTCCAGAGGGGGTCGGCGCTGCGTTCCCATACACAAAAAATCCCCCAGTAATCTGTAGGGACACTAACTCCAACGTTGCGGTCCCCGGCGCACTACAACACCCAGCCAGCCCGGAGTGTGTCTGTGCCTGCCGGGGACACAGAGTACCTGTATGATGCAGGGCCTGTCCCTGATCGTACTCCTGCTCCGTCTCCATCAGGTTCTAATGGGTCTGTGGATGGAGCCCGGCGTCAGAGCTGAGAGGCCGGCAGGATCCCACTTCCACAGAGCCCTACAAGGGGATGTGGAAGGAAAACAGCATGTCAGGCTCCAGCCCTGTACCAGCAATAGGTACCTCAACCTTACAACACCATCCAGGGGTGAGAAGGGAGCATGCTGGGGACACTATATGTGTCCTCTTTTCTTCCATCCGAAATAGTCAGCAGCTACTGCTGACTAAAATCTGTGGAGCTATGCATGGAATGTCTGACCTCCTTCGCACACAAAGCTAAAACTGGAGAACCCGTGATACCACGGGGGGGGTATAGCCAGAGGGGGAGGGGCCTTGCACTTTTAATGTAGTGCTTTGTGTGGCCTCCAGAGGGCAGTAGCTATACCCCAATCGTCTGGGTCTCCCAATAGAGCGCTGAAGAAATCAGAGTTTTGTATGCAGCAGATTTAACAGTTATACAAAGCTCATGAATATGCTGGACTACCTGCAGCACGCCAAGTAGTCCTCTAATGATAATCTCCTGCTGATTAAACTGTGATTTTATCAAAACTACACTAAGCAGCCCAGTAAGTGACATTGCTAAAATGCTATTTTTTGGGTGAATTTTGTGTCTGAACTGGGGAGAGTGGTCACTTGGACCAATCCCTGTCATTCTTCTGATATAGGGTGAACTGAGATTCATTCTAAACATTTGACCCCCTGACACAATAACTTTGGATTTCTGATTATGGCATAAGAAATGGAACACCATTTTGATCCTGCGATTTAATAGACAAGAGTTGCGGATACCCAGGAGCAATGGGGAACATTGTCCCACTGTGCAGAGGCCAATTGTCAGGTACTGACATGTCAGAGCAAGCAGAAAGCACTTAAAGGGAATGTATCATAGGAAAATGAATCAGGTTTTGTGGAATATGTATATTTAAAAAAAAAGGGTGACAATTTTTTCTTATATCAATCTGTATTAAAAAAATCAAAATGAGAAATGTTGCACTGGGATTATTTTAGACTCATGCTTCCTGCCCTTTCAGGTAGATTTTACAGCAATACTCCTTTATCATGGCAGGCAAAATTACAATGATGGGTAAGGGTACCATCTCACTAAACGATGTACCAGCGATTCCGACCACGACACGACCTGGTCAGGATCGTGGTCAGGAAGAGTCAATCAGGCAGATCTCACCAGCGACCAGTGACCAGCCACCAGCGACTCGTGGAAACGATGCTGCACTTGCTAACCAGGGTAAATATCGGGTAACTAAGCAAAGCACTTTGATTGGTTACCCGATATTTACCCTGGTTACCAGCGTACACCGCTTAGCGCTGGCTCCCTACACACGTAGCTAGGGTACACATCGGGTTACTAAGCAAAGCACTTTGCTTACTTACCCGATATTTACCCTGGTTACCAGCGTACGCTGCTTACACAGAGTCGGTGCTCGTTGGTCTCCCGCCGTCAAACACGCCGATGTGTGCTGCACAGCGGGAGACCAACGAGCAAAAAATGAACCAGAACAGTGTGTCACGATCAGCGATTTCACAGCAGGGGCCAGGTCGCTGCTTAGTGTAACACACATCGCTGATGAGGTCACTGGTACATCACAAAACCTGTGACACAGCAGCGATCTCGCTATGTGAGAAGTACCCCTAAGGCTCTGTGTGCACTAGAAAAGTGATTTTTCTCAAGAAAATTTCTCGAGAAACTTCTGGGAGTTGAAGATTTCCGCACCTGCGGAAAAATCCGCGGGAAAAACGAATGCGGATATGCCGCGGATTTACCGCAGGTTAGTCCCTGCGGTTTTGCAATAAATAATATAGATAATCGATAGACAAATAATGGATAGAGTGAAAGATGGATAGATGAATAGATAGATAGATGAGAAAGACCTATATAATGTCCCACCTCCCTGTATTTTCTAAGCTGGCTCCCTTTAGTGACTTTCATGTGGCACTAAAGGGTGCTTAGCCTTGTATTTAGCCATAAAATAAATAAATAATTAAAAAAAAAAAACGACGTGAGGTCCCCCCATCTTTTGCAGCCAGCTAGGGTAAAGCAGACGGCTGCAGCCTGCAAACCACAGCTGGCAGCTTCACCTTGGCTGGTAATCCAAAATAGAGGGCACCCCACGCTGTTATTTTACATTAAATAAATAATTTAAAACAAAAAACGTGGGGTCCCCCCCAAATCGGATCACCAGCCAAGGTAAAGCGGACAGCTGTGGTCTGGTATTCTCAGACTAGGGAGGTCCACTGTTATTGGACACTCCCCAGCCTAAAAATAGCAGGCCGCAGCCGCCCCAGAAGTGGCGCATCCATTAGACGTGCCAATCCTGGCGCATCGCCCCAACTCATCCCGTTGCCCTGGTGCGTTGGCAAACGAGGTAATATATGGGGTTGATGCCAGATGTGTAATGTCACCTGGCATCAAGCCCTGGGGTTGGTGAGATCAGGCGTCTATCAGATACCCGACATCACCAACCCAGTCAGTAAGAAATAAAAAATAGACAAAAAAAAAAAGTTTTATTTGAAAAAACACTCCCCAAAACATTCCCTCTTTAACCAATTTATTGAAAAGAACAATCAATTCCACGTCCGGCGTAATCCAATAAGGGGGGGGGGGCACGGTGATCCATACCATAGTCGCTGTCCCAGTCAATGAAGAACAGAATGTTCCCCATTGGCTGGGAGAGCAATGCAGTGACCTGAGCTAACATCAATAGCCCACGTCACTGCAGGGGATGCCGAGCGGTGCCATCAGGAGCATAGATGAAATCATTACCTGCTGTGATCATCTCCTGTACTGCTGACGTCCGTGCTGTCACTGACTTCTATGCCCGCCGCGTTGTCAGAAGTATCGCGAGAGCCCGTGACGTCACCGCTAGTGACAGTCTCGGGCCGCCCGCGAGACGGGCATAGACAGCAGTGACAGCGGTGACGTCAGGAGATAGTCACAGCAGGTAATAACCTCATCTCACCTCCTGACAGCAGCGATCATCATCCCCGCGGCTGCCAGCACTGCAGGGTGTCAGTGTCTGCTTGCGCTGCAGCGTGACAAGCTGCTGATACTGCGGGCACACACTGACACTGCAGGGTGACAACCTGCTGACACTGCGGGCAGACACTGACACACTGCAGTGCAGGCAGCCGCGAGGCTGGAGCGGGACACAGACTGCACGGGCACCTGGAGGTCGCACGGAAGCGCTTCTGTGCGGCGTCCAGGGAGTGTGACGTCTGTGTTTACTCTGCTCCGCTTCCTCTTCCTGGCATAATGACATCGCTTCCTGCAAAACCGCAGGCAGCGATGACCATTACCGCAAATAAATCACGGCTATACCGGGGGTATACCGCACATCATTTGCTACCTGCGGTATACCCCCGGAATTTCACGATTACATTACAGTGAATGGAGTGAAATTCCGGGGGTATTCCGCAGGTACCTGCGGAAAATAATGGACATGCTCATTTTCTCAAGAAAGTTTCTCGAGAAAATTTTCTCAAGGAAATTTCTTGAGAAAAATCCGCAGTGTGCGCACAGCTATTTTTTTTTCTCATAGGATTTGCTGGGAAATGTCTGCACAAAGATTGCAGACATTTCTCAACAAATTTCCGCAGCAAATCCGCGGGTAAATCCACGGGCAAAGCGGCCTAGTGCGCACAGAGCCTAACTCTTCTAATCACACCTGAAATTGTAGGCTACAAAATTCACAATAGGTAGTTTCACTGACCCTCCCCCTCCCTTCACAATGACCTTTGCACACACTCATTAGATGCTACAATACAGTAGATAGAGTCATTCTACTGTTGCTAATGGACCTGGATTTCCTGAAAGAACATGAAGAAGAAATGAAGAATAGCCCCCAATGGCCAGTGTGAAAATTGGAAGATTGCTAGTTTTTATTCTTAATGCAGATAGCAAAATGGAAATAAAAAAAATGTTATTGATAAAAAAAAAATAAAAATAAAATACATTTAACACAACAACTTGATTTAAACAAATAGGTCATTTTCTGTTCCACCATCCTTTCAAACCACAAGACAATGAGAAAACATTACCAGCCAGGCTGGCTTCCCACAGACAGGACCATCCACAGCGCTATCCGTTTGTGTAGATTCCACTTCTGGATTGAGGCGGCCAGACAGACTACGCCGAACAGCAGCAGGTGGATGTCTTTGAAGTATTCCGATGCCACCTGCAAAAAACAAGAGAGCAGAGCAAGATTAAAAAATTCTTATAAATAGCATATCACATCAAAGATGGTCCATAGCAGAACACAACCTCCTAAAAGTAAAAGGCCTAAAGGCTACTTTACACGCTGCGATATCGGTACCGATATCGCTAGCGTGGGTACCCGCCCCCATCTGTTGTGCGACACTGGCAAATCGCTGCCCGTGCCGCACAACATCACCCAGACATGTCACACATACTTACCTGCCCGGCGACGTCGCTGTGACCGGCGAACCGCCTCCTTTCTAAGGGGGCGGTTCGTTCAGCGTCACAGCGACGTCACAGCTGCGTCACTGAACCGCCGCCCAATAGAAGCAGAGGGGCGGAGATGAGTGGGACGAACATCCCGCCCACCTCCTTCCTTCCGCATAGCGGCCGGGAGGCAGGTAAGGAGAGGTTCCTCGTTCTTGCGGTGTCACACGGAGCGATGTGTGCTGCCGCAGGAATGAGGAACAACCTCGTTACTGCTGCAGTAACGATTTTTGAGAATGGACCCCCATGTCACCGATGAGCGATTTTGCACGTTTTTTGCAACGATGCAAAATCGCTCATATGTGTCACACGCAACGGCATCGCTAATGCGGCCGGATGTGCATCACCAATTCCGTGACCCCAACGAGTTCGCATTAGCGATGTCGTAGCGTGTAAAGCCCCCTTTAGTCTACAATGTTAATCTTTATACTGCCAGATACAGTCCATCCTTGAGCAGTATAGGTCTCAAATTCCATGTGGATTATTTCTTAATATAATGTTAAAGTAGAAAACAGTTTGGGTTGGGTGGGAGTTTATTTTTTTTTTAGTTTATTTTTTTGCACGCTGAGCTGAAATGGATTACGGATTCACATTTTCAGGTAGATGCGGCATTTTCATAGTCTTTTATTGCAATGTTGCGGCAGTGCAAAAAAAAAAAAGATGGCCTTTTGAAGTGTTTTTCTTGTTACACTATTTACAGATTAGATTAATTTATTGTGTTTTAATAGATCTGGATTTCACAAATATAACAATACCTAATATTTGTATGTTTTTACTGTTTTTAATGGGGCAAAAGGGGGATGATTTGAACTTTTACTTGTACTTGTTAGTCTCCGTAGGGGAACTGAAGCGGTCATCATCTGATCGCTTGTGCTATATCACCACAGTATGTATAGTTGAAATCACGGTTTTCTATGAACGCTAGCTAAATGCTGGCTTTCACAGCAATACAGTCAAGACAAGCACAGAGATCTTCAGCAAACCATGGCCATCATGGCAACCCATCTGCGCAACAAAATCACAATATCTGTACACCGATGGGCGCATGGAATGACGTGTACTCCCCGCACATGTTGGCGTGCATTAAATGTCAATTGACAATGATATTTAACAGCTTATCAGCCACAGGCTGAGCTCCACCAGCGGCTTGTTAGAGACAGATAGCTGAATAATTCAACCATCTTCAGCGTGTGAGCCCACATAAAAGTCAGCGACATGACATATGATGTAAATGTAAGTCATATGTCGTGAAGGGGTAAAAGGGGCCACAGAACATAGGAACAGTTGCAATCCACACCTTGTGTTGTGGCTGTTACAAAGTGCCAAGACTCCTCAATCAGCTGATCAGTTGGCGTATCTGGAGTTGGATCACAACCAAATGCCCAAGAATAGATTTTCTAGATTTAAGTCCAGATAAACCTCATTAAAAAATAAAATTTGGCAAATGAATTATGCAACTGATCTTATACCAAAATCCTCCATTATCCAAACCTCTCTCATGTTTTCTACAATGCAATACCCCAGACAACCCAATACCCAGCCCCTACATTTTTAAACACTCTTTAAAAAACAAATCTTTATAGGTCTGGATTATCACCTCTAGGCTAGGTTCACACACTGCGTTTTTTTGACGCTGCGTTTTTTGCATCAAAAACCGCACAAAAACGCACCCGAGGCAAAAAAACGCGGCAAAAACCGCACACGTTTTTGCTGCGATTTGGTGCGTTTTGCTGCGTTTTTGCTCACTGCGTCTTTATGCGTTTTTTATCAGTGAACAAAAAAAAAAAAAGGTCTGATGTCATTTCCTTCTTCAATATGTTCTTCATTCTCCACTAGAGTATGCAGGAGAGCAGACAGCTGCAGAACTACAAGGCTCAGTATACTCCATCCAATAGTGTATGCAGGAGAGCAGACAGCAGCTGCAGAACTACAAGGCTCAGCATGCTCCATCCAGGACTGTATGCTGGAGGGAAAGTCAGGGGGAGCAGACTTACAAGGATCAGCATCCTCCATCCAATAGTGTATGCAGGAGAGCAGACAGCAGCTGTCGAACTACAAGGCTCAGCATCCTCCTTCAAGGACTGTATGCAGGATTTCTTTGCCGCCCCCAAACAAAAAAAATGACGTGAGCTTCGCCATATTTTTGTATGCTAGCTGGGTACAGCAGGCAGGTATGGGCTGCCCCCAACCCCCAGCTGCCTATCTGTACCCGGCTGGGAACCAAAAATAGAGAAGCCCTTTTTTTTTTTTAATTGTTTAATGAATTTCATGAAATAATTAAAAAAAAAAAAAATGACGTGGGCTTCGCCTAATTTTTGTGTCCAGCCGGGTACACCTAGGCAGCTGGGGATTGGAATCCACAGTGCAGGGTGCCCATGCTTTCTGGGCACCCCCGCTGCAAATTGCAGTCCGCAGCCACCCCAGAAAATGGCGCTTTCATAGAAGCGCCATCTTCTGGCGCTGTATCCAACTCTTCCAGCTGCCCTGATGCCGGATGGCTCACTGGGTAATAATGGGATTAGGGCTAGCTGTATAGCTGGCCCTAAGCCCGAAATTCATGGTGTCACGCCAATATTAGACATGGCCACCATGAATTTCTAGTAAAGATAAAAAAAACACAACACACAGAAAAATATTTTTATTAGAAATAAAACACAACACAATTAGTGACTCCATCTTTATTGAAATAAAGAACCCCCCCTCCGCAGTAATCCTGGGTCAGAGTCCCGCGCCGTCCAATCCGGATCCAATATCATCTGATCGGTTTGTTGGAAGACAAAGGGATCAGATGATGTGTCAGCTTCAAGTGTCTGAATCACATTACACATCAGCTGATTGTATAAAAGCCGTTTATACAATCAGCAGATGCATCGGTGCAAAAAAAAAAAAAAAAAAAATACTCACTTATGTGCTGATTACCGGCAGCTCCTAGAGCAGAGTCTGATCTCGTCCGATCGCTGCAGCAGCTGCCGGTAATCAGGGATGAAGTCTCCTGACGGCATCCGCTGACGGGTTAAGCCGGCCGGCCGCTGGCGTCAGCCCGAGACTTACGATCAGCTGATGCGTCAGGTGACTGTATCAGGTGATCCATCGCCAGGTCCTGCATCCTGCAGGCATACGTACCCGGGGAGACTGCACACACCCGGAGCGGCGGTACCATGAGGAGGATCTGGGAGCGGGCATGGCACCGGGAGTCTGCAGACAGGTGAGTATGACTTTTTTTTTTTCTACTGTTCACTTTTGATTTCGCAGCCGCTTCCACCTCCTGCCCGTACATGACGCCGCACGGCAGCATACATGCACAGGACGGGAGGTGGACGCAGCGGTGACGGTACCGGGAGGATTCACGCTTCTGTGTTTACTGACAGAAGGAATCCTCTTACTGTACATGTCACTTTACTACCCACCTCCTGCGTTTATAGCTGCGTTTTTGGTCTTAGAAACGCACTAAAACGCACCAAAACGCACCTATTTGCATTTCTCATTGCGTCTTTCAACATCCCATTGCACACAAAAACGCAGCTGAAAAAAAAAAGCTGTGTGCAGACAGCAAAAATGAAAACTCATAGACTTTGCTGGGGAAGCAAAGTCATGCAGTTTTCTGAGCAAAAACGCACCCGAAAACTGCGCAAAAACGCACTGTGTGAACTTACCCTTACTCACAAATCAAAACGCTTTCCTGTTCCCCCTTATTCATCTGTCTCCATATCGTCCATGCACCCAATAGCACCTAGTAACTGCACTTAGATACTGGCTGATGACAGCTCATGCAACTTTATCTCACATTCCCCGGTTATTATAGTGATGGCTGGACTATATGTGATGAGCACTTCTTACCTATTGTTTCTCCCCATTTCCTCAGATTGTAGCTTGTGACCAGGTCCCTCACTACGCCTGTAACTGAATAATGTGTTACCTTGTTTTGTCTTTATTGTCTATATAGGTCCCAGATCAATTGTGAAGTGCTGCGGAATATGTTGGTGTCATACAATTATATTGTAAATCTATTTAAAAAATATAGAAATATACAGAAAATTTTGAAGCGTTTTGAGCTTAATTGTGGATATACAATAACTAACAAATCTTTAAAATGCCTTCAACATGTTTATGAAACAAGTATCACCAGGGAATCTTTAAACCATTAATATATTAACCCATTAGAATACAATATGGTACAATTGCTTGGATACTGGTAAAACAAATAGTGGCATATGTTAGTTTTTTTTTTATATAAAGTGGTTATAAACCACTTTGTTTTTATTATATCTATGGAAACTATTTGTAATGTGAGTTGCTACATACAAGTATCCAAACCATTGGTGCAATATTGTATCCTAAAGGGTTAAATCCTATATTACCCAGAATGTTAATGGGATAAAGACTCACAGGCGATACTTGTTTTATTATCATTAGACATGTAGATGTACACCCATATATGTATGTACAGTACAGACCAAAAGTTTGGACACACCTTCTCATCTCTAGAAGAACTATGAAGAGGAGACTTTGTGCAGCTGGCCTTTATGGTAAAATAGCTGCTAGGAAACCACTGCTAAGGACAGGCAACAAGCAGAAGAGACTTGTTTGGGCTAAAGAACACAAGGAATGGACATTAGACCAGTGAAAATCTGTGCTTTGGTCTGATGAGTCCAAACTTGAGATCTTTGGATCCACCACCGTGTCTTTGTAGAAAAGGTAAACGGATAGACTCTACATGCCTGGTTCCCACCGTGAAGCATGGAGGAGGAAGTGTGATGGTCTGGGGGTGCTTTGCTGCTGACACTGTTGGAGATTTATTCAAAATTGAAAGCATACAGAACCAGCATGCCTACCACAGCATCTTGCAGCGGTGTGCTATTCCATCCGGTTTGCGTTTAGGTGAACGGATGGACGCTACATGCCTGGTTCCCACCGTGAAGCATGGAGGAGGAGATGTGATGGTGGGGGGTGCTTTGCTAGTGACACTGTTGGAGAATTATTCAAAACTGAAGGCATACTAAACCAGCATGGCTACAACAGCATCTTGCAGTAGCATGCTATTCCATCCGGTTTGCGTTTAGTTGGACCATCATTTATTGTTCAACAGGACAATGACCCCAAACACACCTCCAGGCTGTGTAAGGGCTATTTGACTAAGAAGGAGAGTGATGGGGTGCTACGTCAGATGATCTGGCCTCCACAGTCACCACGCCAGATGACCTGGCCTCCAACAGTCACCAGACCTGAACCCAATCGAGATGGTTTGGGGTGAGCTGGACCACAGAGTGAAGTCAAAAGGGCGAACAAGTGCTAAGCATCTCTGGGAACTCCTTCAAGACTGTTGGAAGATCATTTCCGGTGACTACTTCTTGAAGCTCATCAAGAGAATGCCAAGAGTGTGCAAAGCAGTAATCAAAGCAAAAGGTGGCTACTTTGAAGAACCTAGAATATAAGACATATTTTCAGTTGTCTCACACTTTAAGTATTTCATTCCATATGTTTTAATTCATAGTTTTGATGCCTTCAATGTGAATCTACAATTTTTAGAGTCATGAAAATAAAGAAAACTCTTTGAATGAGAAGGTGTGTCCAAACTTTTGGTCTGTACTGTATGTACACACACATCTAATAAGAAATGCATAAGAAATTATATAATTTCCCATCATGTGGTGATCCGTCACGTGATCAGAGGAATTTAAATTGATTATACTTATATTATTCACAAACATCTATAATCAAACCCCATCACTCATAGAATATCTCATTCTCTGTTCATGCCTCGTGGCTCTAATGTCTGTAAGGCATATATCCAATATGCCTCTCAATATTTCAATAATTTCAACCTGTTACCCCCACAATGTGGCAAATCAACCTGTTCCAGTACCTGGAATCGTAACTGTGCAACCAAATGTCCCCAATTCAAAAAATGAGAAGGAATGGGTAACAAGGTCTTTTTGCATCTAATATGGTCGACTTATGTTGTAAAATGCAGTCTCAGATATGTTGAATAGTCTCCCCAACATATCAGAGACCGCACAGATATTTAATTAAATATACTACAAATGAGGACTGACATGTAAAATAACCTTTAATGGGGAATCTCTTTCCTGACCTAAGGTGAGTGAAATATTCCCCCTTCGTAACGTTCGAGCACTGTAAACATCCCAAACAGGGAAAGGTACCCTTCAGCGTGGGGGCAAAAGTTGTCTGGCTGGACGATCCACCCATATTTCACAACATAAGTCGACCATTAGATGCAAAAAGACTTTGTTACCCATTCCTTCTCATTTTTTGAATCAGGAACATTCGGTTGCACAGTTACGATTCCAGGTACTGGAACAGGTTGATTTACCACGTCGTGAGGGTAACCGGTTGATATTATTGAAATATCGAGAGGCATATTGGATATATGCCTTACAGACATTAGAGCCACGGGGCATGAACAGAGAATATGAGATATTCTATGAGTGACGGGGTTTGGTTATAGAGGTTTGTGAATATAAGTATAATCAATTTAAATTCCTCTGATCACGTGACGGATCACCACATGATGGGCAACTATATAATTTCTTATGCAATTAGATGTGTGTGTACATACATATGCGGGTGTACATCTACATCATGTATATATGTATACATATATGTCTTTCCATTATTGAGCTTTCTCCCTTTGTAAATTTTTCTTATTTTTCATATTTGCATATGTTTATTTAATTTATTTGGGATGTAGTATGACTTCAGTTTTTCCAGATATAGTGGTCACTTATGGTATATTTTACTCAATCTTTTGTGACATGTTACTGACTTGAATATTTTTTTATTTTTCTATATCTCTATATTGTAGGACCCATGATCCGGTAAGAAATTTTTTTTTTTACTATTTACTTAGTGTTAAAATCCTTCAGTATTAGTTTACATATTGGCTACAATATCATATATTTTGCGTTTTTACATACCCTCCTGTGACGTACGCACCCCATATAGATGGTACACGCATGCGTTATTGTGTCCTTCAGTCCTCTGGCCTTTGGCTCTTTTCGGGATTTTCCAGAATCATGTGCGCATGCGTGATGGAGTAATGATGTAACTTTGCTTGCACTACTTCGTTCTTTAATCCTTCAGCCTTCGGCTGTTTTCGGGATTTCCGACGCTACTCACGCATGCGTGGTAGAGCAATGACGTGGTAGCAGCGCCGGGTTTAAAAAGCCTTCCGTCTTAGACGGGATTACAACATTCCGGCGCGCGACATGGTCCGCATGATTCATTACAGGTATGGACAAAGAGTATGTAGTTTGTTTGTTTGATAGTTACCGCTTTAATGGCTGTATCCTTAAGGCCCCGTCACACTAAGCAACATCGCTAGCAACATCGCTGGTAACGAACAACTTTTGTGACGTTGCTAGCGATGTTGCTGTGTGTGACATCCAGCAACAACCTGGCCCCTGCTGTGAGGTCGTTGGTTGTTGCTGAATGTCCTGGGCCATTTTTTAGTTGTTGCTGTCCTGCTGTGAAGCACAGATCGCTGTGTGTGACAGCGAGACAGCAACAACTAATGTGCAGTGAGCAGGGAGCCAGCTTCTGCTGAGGCTGGTAACTAATGTAAACATCGGGTAACCAAGAAGCCCTGTCCTTGGTTACCCGATATTTACCTTTGATACCAGCCTCCTCCGCTCTCACTGTCAGTGCCGGCTCCTGCTCTGTGCACATGTAGCTGCAGCACACATCAGGTAATTAACCCGATGTGTGCTGTAACTAGGAGAGCAAGGAGCCAGCACTAAGCAGTGTGCGCTGCTCCCTGCTCTGTGCACATTTAGCTGCAGCACACATCAGGCAATTAACCCGATGTGTGCTGTAACTAGGAGAGCAAGGAGCCAGCACTAAGCAGTGTGCGCTGCTCCCTGCTCTGTGCACATTTAGCTGCAGCACACATCAGGCAATTAACCCGATGTGTGCTGTAACTAGGAGAGCAAGGAGCCAGCGCTCAGTGTGCGCTGCTCCCTGCTCTGTGCACATTTAGCTGCAGCACACATCGGGTTAATTAACCTGATGTGTGCTGTAACTAGGAGACTGGGGGCTGGTCACTGGTTGCTGGTGAGCTCACCAGCAACTCGTGTAGCCACGCTCCAGCGATCCCTGCCAGGTCAGGTTGCTGGTGGGATCGCTGGAGCGTCGCAGTGTGACAGCTCACCAGCAACCTCCTAGCAACTTACCAGCGATCCCTATCGTTGTTGGGATCGCTGGTAAGTTGCTTAGTGTGACTGGACCTTTATGGACCTTATAGTGACCACTGGTCAAGATACTTTAGTTGGTTCATGATTAATGGCATATCTGATGTTGGCCGACTAAAAGGATTAACATATGTACAGTGCCTACAAGTAGTATTCAACCCCCTGCAGATTTAGCAGGTTTGATAAGATGCAAATCAGTTAGAGCCTGCAAACTTCAAACAAGAACAGGATTTATTAACAGATGCATAAATCTTACAAACCAACAAGTTATGTAGCTCAGTTAAATTTTAATAAATTTTCAACATAAAAGTGTGGGTCAATTATTATTCAACCCCTAGGTTTAATATTTTGTGGAATAACCCTTGTTTGCAATTACAGCTAATAATCGTCTTTTATAAGACCTGATCAGGCCGGCACAGGTCTCTGGAGTTATCTTGGCCCACTCCTCCATGCAGTTCTTCTCCAAGTTATCTAGGTTCTTTGGGTGTCTCATGTGGACTTTAATCTTGAGCTCCTTCCACAAGTTTTCAATTGGGTTAAGGTCAGGAGACTGACTAGGCCACTGCAACACCTTGATTTTTTCCCTCTTGAACCAGGCCTTGGTTTTCTTGGCTGTGTGCTTTGGGTCATTGTCTTGTTGGAAGATGAAATGACGACCCATCTTAAGATCCTTGATGGAGGAGCGGAGGTTCTTGGCCAAAATCTCCAGGTAGGCCGTGCTATCCATCTTCCCATGGATGCGGACCAGATGGCCAGGCACCTTGGCTGAGAAACAGCCCCCACAGCATGATGTTGCCACCACCATGCTTGACTGTAGGGATGGTATTCTTGGGGTCGTATGCAGTGCCATCCAGTCTCCAAACGTCACGTGTGTGGTTGGCACCAAAGATCTCGATCTTGGTCTCATCAGACCAGAGAACCTTGAACCAGTCTGTCTCAGAGTCCTCCAAGTGATCATGAGCAAACTGTAGACGAGCCTTGACATGACGCTTTGAAAGTAAAGGTACCTTACGGGCTCGTCTGGAACGGAGACCATTGCGGTGGAGTACGTTACTTATGGTATTGACTGAAACCAATGTCCCCACTGCCATGAGATCTTCCCGGAGCTCCTTCCTTGTTGTCCTTGGGTTAGCCTTGACTCTTTGGACAAGCCTGGCCTCGGCACGGGTGGAAACTTTCAGAGGCTGTCCAGGCCGTGGAAGGCTAACAGTAGTTCCATAAGCCTTCCACTTCCGGATGATGCTCCCAACAGTGGAGACAGGTAGGCCCAACTCCTTGGAAAGGGTTTTGTACCCCTTGCCAGCCTTGTGACCCTCCACGATCTTGTCTCTGATGGCCTTGGAATGCTCCTTTGTTTTTCCCATGTTGACCAAGTATGAGTGCTGTTCACAAATTTGGGGAGGGTCTTAATTAGTCAGAAAAGGCTGGAAAAAGAGATAATTAATCCAAACATGTGAAGCTCATTGCTCTTTGTGCCTGAAATACTTCTTAATACTTTAGGGGAACCAAACAGAATTCTTGCGGTTTGAGGGGTTGAATAATAAATGACCCTCTGAATAAACTTTCCACAATTTAAAAAAAAAACAAAAAAAAACACAACATTCTTTTTTGCTGCAGTGCATTTCGCACTTCCAGGCTGATCTACAGTCCAAATGTCACAATGCCAAGTTAATTCCGAATGTGTAAACCTGCTAAATCTGCAGGGGATTGAATACTACTTGTAGGCACTGTATATACTAAATATTTGTTTCTTTCTGCAGTCATATACAAGGGATTTTCCCTAGTCCAGTACGACAGATTACAACAAGGATTTTCTGCTTTGATTATTCACCTGAGCTTTGTGACCATATCCTTAGGTATTCCACTTGTGATTCTAACTGTCGTTTTCTTGTTTAATAGAAATTTATCATAATTATGTATCATATTGGCATGTCTTTGTTTTTCTTCTTTCTTTGTACTTATTATGTTTGTAATATTATTTGTATGAGATAGATATCTTTATGATCATGCATTTATGGAAATATTTTATTTTACACAGATAAACCTTGAAAAAAGCTTTATGCTGAAATGTTGGTTTATGGATATGCCACAATAAAATATATTTTTCTGCAACAATCTTTATCTCTTGAAAAAATGTTTTTGTGTGTATGGGGTTCTACCTATGCTTAGTAATTTTTCCCACACCCACGCTCTCAATTTATTTGGCGAAAACAAGATAATCTTAGTGATCCCTGCACACGTAGCCAGGGTACACATCGAGTTACTAAGCAAAGCTCTTTGCTTAGTTACCCGATATTTACCCTGGCTACGTATACAGGGAGCCAGCGCTAAGCGGTGTATGCTGGGTAACCAGAGTAGATATCGGGTAAAAAAGCAAAGCACTTTGCTTACTCGATATTTACCCTGGTTACCAGCGTACGCTGCTCACAGAGACGGTGCTTGTTGGTCTCCCGCCGTTAAACACGCCAATGTGTGCTGCACAGCGGGAAACCAACAAGCAAAAAATGAACCAGAACAGTGTGTAACAATCAGCGATTTCACAGCAGGGGCCAGGTCGCTGCTTAGTGTCACACACAGAGAGATCGCTGATGAGGTCACTGGTACGTCACAAAACCTGTGACTCAGCACGCTAGCGATCTCGCTATGTGAGAAGTACCCCTATATCACGAAAAGTGAGTACAACCCTCACATTTTTGTAAATATTTTATAACATCTTTTCATGGGACAACAATATAGTTTAGCATATCCAAAAGAGCTTCTTTGATGACGTTCTTTGATTCCTTTCCCTATTGGTAAGGTGATATTATCCCTAAAAAGGATCCGACCGGTTGACATATGTGAAGGAATTTGATTGAGATATATTATGATGATTTCACAACCAAATCTTTATCAGGTCAGCTTGTTCTATTGATTAATTTGAGCTTCGTTCCCCTGATGACACCAGTGTGGTGAAACATGTTGGGGAGGAAAAGTAGATTTTGGGTATTCACCGTAAAATCTTTCTTGGAGCCTTCATTGAGGGACACAGAGACCATGGGTTGTATGCTGCTGCCACTAGGAGGCGACATTAAGCAAAAAAGGTAAACTCCTCCTATGCAGTATACACCTACCAACTGGCAATCATTCCTCAGTTAGTGAGAAAGCAATAGGAGACAACAAGAAAGAACGAACAATCTTACAGAAGTGAACATTAAAATCAACATTCAACAGTAACATGTATCCAACACAAGGGTGGGTGCTGTGTCCCCCAATGAAGGCTCCAAGAAAGAGATTTTACGGTGAGTACCCAAAATCTACTTTTCTTTATCGCTTCATTGGGGGGACACAGACCATGGGACATCCTAAAGCAGTCCCATGGGTGGGTCTATTGTTACTCTCATGGCTGACCTCGGTCCACTGCAGCCTGCAGAATGCGTCTACCGAGGCTCGCATCACAGGATGCGAAAGTGTGAACCCTGTAGAACGTCGTGAAAGTGTGGAGCGAAGACCAGGTTGCAGCCTTGCAAAGCTGCAATGCTGGAGCGTGGTGACGGACCGCCCAAGAGGCTCCCACCGCCCTGGTGGAATGAGCCGTAATCCTGAGTGGGCGCGCTCTGCCCTTTACCCGGTAGGCTTGTAGTACGGCAGAACGGATCCATCGCGCAATGGAGGACTTGGAAGCGGGGAGGCCTCTGCGCGAACCGGATGGAAGCACAAATAGAGAATCCGACCGTCTGAAATGAGACGTCCTGGAAATGTACAGGCGGAGGGCTCTGACCAAGTGCAGCTTGTGGAGAAGAATTTCAAGAGGGTGAGACGGGTTCGGGCAAAAGGAGAGAAGAACAAGGTCTTCGTTAAGATGGAAAGAGGAGACCACCTTGGGAAGAAAGGACAGTACCGGCCGAAGGACTACCTTATCCTGGTGGAAGACGAGATAGGGGGAGCGGCAGGAAAGCGCCGCTAGTTCAGATACCCGCCGGATTGATGTGATGGCAACTAAGAAGGCGACCTTCCAAGAAAGGAATATTAGAGACACCTCCTGAATAGGTTCGAAGGGGGGATGCTGAAGAACGGACAGAACTAAGTTGAAGTCCCAAGGCTCCACTGGAGGCTGGACGGGGGGAACAGAATGAGCGGCCCCTTGGATGAATGTGCGAACCTGTGAGCGAGAAGCAATCCTCTTCTGGAAGAGAATGGAAAGAGCAGACACCTGCCCCTTAAGAGAGCTGAGTGCCAACCCCGCATCCAGACCAGACTGCAGGAAAGACAGCAGAACTGGTAAGGAGAAGGTCATGGCTGCGACCTGGTTAGCTTCACACCAGCGGAAGTAGGCCTTCCACGTACGGTGGTAGATGCGGGAGGAGGAAGGTTTCCGTGCTCTAATCATTGTTTGGACAACGCTTTCTGAGAATCCCGAGGAAGTTAGTACTGCGGCTTCAACAGCCATGCCGTTAAATTGAGCGACTGTGAATTCTGGTGGAGGAATGGTCCCTGAGTGAGAAGGTCCGGGACGTCTGGTAGTCTCCACGGGACGTCGGCGAGAAGGTGCACGAGTTCTGCATACCATGGACGACGGGGCCAATCCGGGGCCACGAGAATCACCGGGACTCCTTCTGATTTGATCTTCTTGACTAATTTGGGGATGAGCGGGAGCAGAGGAAAGAGGTACGGCAGAGAGAACTGCGACCAGGGGATCGCTAGGGCGTCCGTTGCGAGCGCCAGTGGATCTCTTGCTCTGGACACGAACTGGGGCACCTTGTGGTTCCACCTGGAGGCGAGGAGATCCACATCGGGGGTCCCCCACCTGAAACAGATCTGCTGGAAGATGCTGGGATTGAGGGACCACTCTCCCGCGTCGTGGCCTTCTCGGCTGAGGAAGTCGGCGGCCCAATTGTCCACTCCCGGAATGTGGACCGCTGAGATCGCTGGAATGTTCTGTTTGGCCCAGTCGAGGATCTGAGACACCTCCTTCATTGCCGCTCGGCTGCGTGTTCCGCCCTGGTGGTTTATGTAGGCCACAGTTGTCGCATTGTCGGACTGTACCCGAATTGGGTGTCCTAGGAGCAGGGTCTCCCAGTGTAGGAGAGCCAAGCGAACTGACCTGAGCTCCAGAATGTTTATGGGAAGGTTCGTTTCCGGCTCGGTCCAGCGACCCTGGACTGTAAGGTCTTGGAATGTGGCTCCCCAGCCTAGTAGACTGGCATCTGTCGTGATGACCTTCCATCGAGGGGGAAGAAACGATCTCCCTTGGAGGATGAGGGGAGAGCGTTTCCACCATTCCAGTGACTCTCTGACTCGTGGAGGGAGCGCGACTGGGCGATCCAGGGAGTGAAGGGACTTGTCCCATCTAGATAGAAGGAAACCCTGAAGAGGATGTGTATGGAATTGACTGTAGGGCACCACTTCCAGTGACGCCACCATCTTCCCGAAAATGCTCATGCAATACCAAAGAGAGCAACGGGGGGCGTGTTGGAGCTTCTAAATTCCCCTGAGAATAGCCGAGAGCTTGTCCTCGGGCAGGAGAACCTTCGCCTGTGCGGTGTCGAAGATCATGCCAAGGAATGAGATGCGTTGTGCCGGGATCAGAGATGACTTTGGTCTGTTGATCAACCAGCCGAGACGGGCCAGAGTATCCAGGGTGATGCTGAGGCTTTCGCGGCACTCCGATGCCGTAGGAGCTTTGATTAAAATTTCGTCCAGGTACGGGATGGCTAGAATTCCCCGGATCAGAAGAATATCCATGACTGTTGCCATCACCTTGGTGAAGACTCTGGGGGCCGTTGAGAGCCCGAATGGGAGAGCTGTGAATTGAAAGTGTTGATCCTGAACCACGAAACGTAAGAATCTCTGATGAGCTGGGAAGATCGGGATGTGAAGATAGGCGTCCTGGATGTCCACCGAACAAAGGAACTCCCCTGGTTCCATGGACCACTGCAATCACTGAGCGCAGAGACTCCATGCGGAAGTGACGGAGGCGGACACGCTTGTTGTGCCGCTTCAGGTCCAGAATGGGGCGAACGGTGCCATTCTTCTTTGGAACAACAAAAAGGTTTGAATAAAAACCCTGAAATCGGTCTTGAGGGGGGACGGGGGTGATGACCCCAGAATCTCGCATGGACTGGATGGCCGCGAAGAAACCCTTGGTGAGGGAGGGATCCTTGGGGGGGTTTTAACTTGACGAAGCGTGAATGTGGGAGAGAAGAAAACTCTATCTTGTAGCCGTGACAGACGACGTCTCGGACCCAGGTGTCGTCTATCACGGAAAGCCACACTCTTCTGAACAGCCGGAGGCGACCGCCGACCCTGGATGAGAATCCGGGAATGGGAGCCCAGTCATGCGGAGGACAATCTGTTGGATCTGGAGCTGGAGGTCTTAGACTGCTGGCCACGGGAACGCCAGTGGGGTGTTGCCTTAAAGGAGGGCTTCCGTCTCTCTTGACGTGCTGGCGACCGCTCCCGACGGGTGTTGCTGTTGGCAGTAAATTGACGAAAGGGAAAAACCCGTCGTTTGGGAGGGGCTCGGGGAACCCTTCTTTGGGGAAGGAAGGTACTTTTACCCCCTGTTGCCTCAGAAATGATCTTGTCCAGCTTTTCTCCGAAGAGTCTGGCCCCGAAAAAGGGGAGACTGGTGAGAGACTTTTTGGATGCTGAATCCACGTTTCACGCCTTAAGCCACAAGGCTCTGCGGATTGCGGCAATGTTGCCGGCTGCCAGGGCTGCTGAAGCAGCCGAGTCGAGGGACGCAGTAACTAGATACTTTCCGGCATGGGCGATCTGATCTGCCAGATCTGCCAGCTCAGGACCGGGAGCTTCAGCCAGGATACCGCGCCGGAGTAGCTTTGCCTAGGCGGAGACAGCCTTGGAGACCTAGGTGGATGCAAAGGCTGGAGTGATGGCAGAACCGGAGGCTTCAAAGGCCGACTTAGCAAGGGATTCTATGGTCCCGTCAGAGGGGTCTTTAAGGGAGGCGCCATCAGAGAGCGGTAAGGTGGTACTAGATGAAAGTCGGGAGATTGGAGGATCCACTGAAGGAGACGCTGACCACTTCTGAAGAAGTTCCGGTGCAAAGGGGTAAAGGACCTGTGCCCGCTTGCGCTTCTGGAAATGCTTGTCGGGATGTTCCCACTGTCTAGAGAAAATGTCCTCAAATTCCCTATGGTTGCCAAAGCTCCTTGGCGGTTTCTTGGCCCTTTTGAAAGGGACCGACTGACTGTTAGGGGTCGGATCTACATCCTTCACCTCTAGGGTCTGGTTGACGGCAATGACCAGACTGTCCATCATACTGGTCAGCTTGGAGATATGTTCAGAGTCCAGATCGGAGTCAGAGTCAGGGACCTGATCCGAATCCGGAGCTGCCGCAGATTAAGTAGGAGATGTAGAGCATACCGCTCTGAAGGCCGTGGAGGGGTTAGGAGAGCTGGAGGACGATCCCGAGAAGGACCGCTTCCTAGACCTCTTGTGCGTCCTGCCCTGCCGGGCTAGTAGCGCTGCGGGCTCAGACTCGCTCTGGGCCCCCGGGGGGGCTCCAGAGGTGGAGACGGGCAGACGCTCTATGGCTGAAACCAAGGTTTGAGATACCTTAGTTAGGTTGTCCACGGACTGTGAGAGAGCTGCAGCCCACTCAGGTGTGGGGGCCGAGTCCTCGTTACGGGCGGTGGGGGGCTCCGTAGTAGTCATGCTGGGGGTGGTGCAGGCTTGGCAGATGGGGGAGGACTGCCCTGAGGGAAACTTCTTTAAACAAGAGGTGCAGGCGAAGTGTAGGACTATGGCCTGTGGCTGACAGCGGGACGCTCTTGTGCTGGACATGGGACAGAAGGGAGAGAGAGCGAGGAGGAGAGAACAGACCGGAGGATGCCAGGTGGATGGGGTACTGGGGAATGAGCTGCCTCCCAGTGGCAGGGCTTACCCAGGTTCTGGCGTCCTGTGTCTGCTGGCGCTGTGTCCCGCTGGTGTGTCAGACTGCAGGCTGAGGGAGCAGAGGTGGGGGCTCCGTGGAGCTGCAGGGGTATGAGGCCGGTGGCTGCACGTGGAACGCTGCCACCGCACAGAGAAAACGCAGGGCTGTGATGGTGCTGCTGAGAGCATCCGGACCGGGGGAGGAGCCGGAAAAGAGCGCGCAAAACCGGCGTGCAGCAGAAGTAAACCTGCAGGGATTGGCTGAGGGACGGCTGGGAGAGAGAGCGCCCGTGATTGGCTGGAAAGGGCGCGCAGAGAGGCCTGCTGAGACTGGCTGCTGGAGCGGGCGGGCCTGCTGGGGAGCAAGGACTCGCGCGATAGGCTGGCCGGGAGGGGGCGTGGGCCGGATGGGAGCTAGGCCAGAGAGAAGCCAGGGGCTAATTTAGAGGTGAGGCCGCAGGAGGAATCGGTGTACAGCGCCGAGGACAGGGCCGGGACTGTGGAGGGAGGACGAGCGCACAGCCTGCATGGAGGGGAGCTGACCCGGGGTAAGGGGGGGTTAATCTTATGGATCCTGTTTTTTTTTAAAAACGGAGCCCCCCCATGGCCCGGGGAACGGGAGGGTACCTGTCCCGATGGCTGATAGTCCCTCCTTGATCCTGGAAAAGCTATAGGGAGACGGGTATCGGTCGTCCTGTATGATTTTTCGTCTCCCCTCCCTGATCAGGCCGGCTGTGGAAGGAGAGCATGCAGGGGGAGTGGGGCAAGGACCATCCGCCTGTCCCTCTGTGCAGATGCCCCCCAAACAGTCTTGAGAGTGTTAGGGGGGTAGGGTCCTGCCAGACAGACACTGAGGACAACGGAAGTGGCGGACGGACCCCACTTCTGTGCGACCGGTCTCTAGGGTGGAGAGCAGGGTGAGCGATTACACCCTGTCGCCTGACGAGCTGTGTCTGTAAAAGAAAAAGGGAAATATTAAAAATACAAACCTGGGGGGCTGAGAGCAGCCCCTAGTGTGTCCACCTCCTATGGACACTAAGCTTAAACTGAGGAATGATTGCCAGTTGGTGGGTGTATACTGCATAGGAGGAGTTTACCTTTTTTTGCTTAGTGTCGCCTCCTAGTGGCAGCAGCATACAACCCATGGTCTCTGTGTCCCCCAATGAAGCGATAAAGAAAATTACTTACCGTATTTTTCATTTTATAAGATGCACCAAATTATAACTACCACACCAAATATAGAGATAAAAAAGAAAAATGGGGTCAATCTTATACTCCGGTGGTGTCTTAGGGCGCTCTCACACATCCGGCTTTTCACCGGTTTGACGGATGCAGCGCACGCCAGTACAGTATGATACAGTACAGTGGCAGCGCCGCAACTTCCGGGTCACATGCTCCGGTCACATGACAGCATGTGATCGGCACTTGTTGCGCTGCCACTGTACAGTATATGTGGCGCCCTGGACTAGCCAGGTCGTCACAGGTAACACACACACACACACACCCACCCCCACTAGACAGTTACATTAGCCAAACACAAAACCCTTGTTGCCTCCCTCCAGGGTCTGATGTCCACACCAGGTGGGGCGGAGTCAAGCGGTTGGCCCCGCCTACCGAGGAGTTCACAGTCCTGGAGGCGGGAAAAGAGACAGATCAGTTGTGGAGGTTGAAGTGAGAGGAGTAAAGTGGCGAGTGTCTGGGTTTGTGGCCCAGGTACTAACAACAAGGTTGGCAGACGGTGGTGGCCGTCTGCAGGAGTGGTGGAGCAACGCGGAACCGTAGGACCAGGGTCGGGCAGTGGCCCGCCGGTACCGACCGGGGAGCGAAGTGAAGCCAGCACACACAGGCAGGGCCATCGGACCCCGACTAGGCTTGGAGTCGCCGTCAACAGTCAAATCCGAGTGTGACAGGAACCCCAGGCGTTTTCTAACAACCAAAGACCCGTTAGAAGGCAACCGTCCGCACCGTGAGGGTATACAGCTACCGCCTAAGGCTAGAGACCCAAGGACCAGCGCCTGCGGGCAAACGGGCTCCTCCAGCATCCATACACCGGGGAGCGGACTACCGTTGGCGATCCACCGTAGTCAAACACTACACAAAGGTGCAGGGAAAGACAGCCGCCATCACCTGTCCAGGGAGAGAGACACTGCAGCCAGCTGCGGGACCCGTCCATCCAGCCGTTTGGTTTACCGGAGACTTTGTGCATTCATTGCTGAGTGAGTACACCAGTGCCATCCGGCACCGCGGCACGCTGTCCCTGCAACCCTGCACCTCACCTACCCTGCCTCCCCGTCTCACCACCGGGCCCCGGGACCACCGACCCCTACCCACGGAGGGGGAAAACAACAACCCAGCTGCTCCTTACCATCGCTCCCGGGATCCCCGTTACCAGCAGCGGTGGTGCCCATCTTCACCACAACCCGTGGGTGGCGTCATGGACTAAATCCCCAAACCAACCAACCCCAACCCCCATTCACTCACGGGCGAGGAGTGCCGCTCGAGTCCCTGGATATGGCCCACCGCTCGAGCCACCAGCAGCACCTGCAGTGCCGGACCCGAGCGTTAGCGAGCGCAGCGCCCCGCCGCCAGCGACATATACACTGTACTGGCATGTGCCGCATCCGTCAAACCGGCGAAAAGCCGGATGTGTGAGAGCATCCTTACCTGAGGGGGGCGACAGCAGTGGTGGAGTGGGTGTCACTGGAGGCAGAGGCGATGCCGGCCGCTGTGTGGAGCAGGGCAGTGAAGGGTGAGATACTCTGACGGTGGTGCGATCTTCAAAAAATGCCGTCCGGAATCGGCAACTGCGCAGATTGAGCTTTCGGCTCAATGACAATCCGAGAGCTCCATCTGCGCACGCGCCAACTCCTGGCAGCATTATATGAAGATCACACCACTGACAGAGCATCTCAGCCACCTTGCTCCACACAGCTCCGCAGCCAGCACAGCCCCGCACCACACCGCCCTGCTCAAACGCAGCCAGCACAGCGCCCATTATCCACCTCCCGGTAAGCTACAGTCGGATTTTAAGACGCACCCCTCATTTTCCTCCCAAATTTTTAGGAGGAAAAGTGCATCTTATAATCCGAAAAATAAGGTAAATCACTAGTGAAGTACTAATATCTCCTATTATTCCTAAGATTTACCCTATGTGCTGTTAAGTAACTTACCAATATACAGTATTAACCCAGAGACATTTCCTTATTAGCACAGACACATTTACCTTGGAAGTTATTATATAGCTGCAATATGTGTTTTTAATTGGATTAGTGCATCCTTTATATATTGAAAGTTATCTTTTAACACAGTCTCTAGTTTAGGAGTTTATACCATGTATCTTACCATCAGTGTGATAAAGTGAGCAGCGCAGTGCAGGCGTCAACTGTGTAATCCACCAACGCCTGGCTCTAACTGCAGCAACCAGAGCTAGCTCCCATAGCTGCAGGTTTTTTTTCCTTTAAAAGGTTTTTCATCGCAGTATTTCTATTTCTCTAATACATACGTGTATATATGATGTTTAATAAAGTACTGAAGGAGTTGAATGGATATATATGTGTAGGAGATTGTGTATGTAAATGTATGTTCGCTATGTCTATGTACTGAACTGTCCTTTATGCAACAGCATCGTCCCACTGGTATAGCACTGAGTCTCTGTCACTGCTCCTAGTGCCAATTATGGTCTGCAGCACTGTCACCTCAGCGCTGCAGCCAATCTATAACCTCAGGGGCTAGTGCCATTTACTAAATTAGAGCTGCTGAGTTGCAGTGCCGATATCATGTTAACAATAATTGCCATGTTGCCTGGTTATACCTATTACACAATGAACACCATAAAAATGAAAACACAAGGTAAAGGTGGAATTGCGCATTTTCACCATTTGAACTGCACTTGGAGTGTTTTTCTGACTATTCAGGACCTTATCTAAAAATCATGCCCTCATATGGCAATGTAACAGGAGAAAGATTCCAGCAAAGGATCACGTTAAAATGTAAGCTAAAAATTCACCTTTTATTATAGATCGTGGTGAAGGCTTTTTAAGCCAAAACATATTGTTATCTGATTTTTACACAATGGACTGCATTTAACGTATTGCAAGGATTACTTCAGTACTTTTTGTTTTTTAATTATATTTCTAATAAAAGGTAAATTTTTATCTTACACTTCGTGATCCTTCGCTGGAATCTTTATCCTGTTACATTTTCACTGCTGTGTGGTGGCTCCTGCCTCTTCCGAGCGTGGATTACTGAAGACTCATTTCCATCCAAATGACTTAACAGGTGAGCTGAATATATTTCTGTTTATTTCTCATATGGCAATGTTAATAAAAGGAGGACAAACAAAAGTGGAAAAATGGAAATTGTCCACACCAATAAGAGATTACATGTGTTGTCCGGGGTAAAGTGATAAGTTTGCAGTCACTCTATAACTGCAAACCTATAAATCCTCCTAGCGCACACACTGCGTGCTGCAAGGATGCACTGGTTTCTGGGCCGGACTAGTGGACGTGGCCTCGCTCCATACAAATGTATGAGCTGGGCATGTACCATTAGTTGGCGACTGTATGGAGCAAGGCCACGTCCACTAGTCAGGTTCTGGCCGGGAACATGCATAGTGCACAATTGCGATCACGTGACTCCCGTTCCCAGCTCAGGAATTGGCGAATCTTTGCAACACAGAATATGTGCGATGGGAGGATTCGTACGTTTGCAGTCACATAGTCACTTAAACTCAAAACGTATCCCGGACAACCTGTTTCAAGAATGGGTATAGTTGGGCATTTTCTGCGCAGCACAAATATATATGAATCAGGTCAAGTTTGCATCCAAGACACACGTTTTATAAGGAATTACTAACCTCACTTGATTTCATTATGCCAAAGAGTGGAAACATAAAAGCAGGAACCAGCGCTGCTGCACCCAGAGGAATGGCCTCAGATATCCAGTATGTAGCGGTGATCAGTAATATATAAGCACATGCTGCCTCCTGGAAAACATAGAAGAACGGGTTACAATACAACATAACCTCATATTAGGGGCCATTTTTCAGAAATTGTGTACAGCAAAAGGCTTGTCATGCAAGAAGAAACTTGGGTTTAACAACCAGCAGATCTGGTGTCAGCACCAGGTACATCAGTGTAGACGCCAGGGCTCAATCATGTCGTAGACAACAGACCTAGTACAACTCACCCAAGGGCCCAGGTACAAGTGGAGCCAACAATATTCAGCATCCACAGTACTTCAAATTGTAAGGTATCAATATTCATACTCTGTTCTGTCCCAACCCTCACATTCATAAAAAACAACCTTTCACCTTTTCTCTACTGAGTGAGCCTGCTCTGCATAGGAGGGCGAGGTTATGACTTTCATCCTTTTTTAACCCCTTAAAAAGGAGTTGTCCGACATACACTGCAAAAAAATATTTTTTTTAAGCTAATCTGTGCTGTATTGTCATAAATCACCCCTACATTAATTTTTTTTTTTATTTCTAACTTTTGTTCCTCTTGAAGTATCCCTTTATTTCTGCAGCCTCTTTGTTTACATGCAGCCTCAAGCAAACTTGACTTGTTGCTATCCTTGGCTGCCAAACCTCAGTCAGAGCTGGCACTGCTCGGCCTCAGTGTCCAGCCCCGCCCTCTGCCCAGCCATTGGCTGTCAGTATTCTGCTCAGCACAGACCTCTAGGACAGCACAATATGGGCACATATAATGTAGTAACATGCCTATCCTTGTGCTCATCGTATCGTAATGCCCCCAACCTGTAATGTGCCCCATTCTTGTGCCCATGCTATAGTACTGTGCCCCATTCTTGTGCCCATGCTATAGTACTGTGCCCCATTCTTGTGCCCATGCTATAGTACTGTGCCCCATCCTTGTGCCCATGCTATAGTACTGTGCCCCATCCTTGTGCCCATCCTATAGTAATGGCCCCTTTCCTGCTCCTCTTCCATCATGTAGTAGTGTCCCCTATTCTGCCATACTTCACACATGCAAAAAAAAAAAAAACAAAAACAGACAAATCCTTCTCACCTGTCCTCGTTCCCTCGGTGTCAGCTGCTGCCTCTGATTGATCGGCGGCTGATCATTGCAATAGCTGTATACAGAGCTCCCATCTGAGCAGAGCCGGGGAATCGGTCCTCTGCGCTGTCAGCTGCAACCCCCTTGATGAACGCTGCCGGTGCAGGGGCCGCAGCTGACAAAGGAGATTCCAGGGCGCTGCTCAGACACAAGCTCTGTATGCAGCTCTCCAGCTTCCTTAGATGCATCAGCTGCTGTCTCTGATATGTGGGAGGGTGCGGGGAAGGGGGGAAAGGACTCCAGGCACGGTACCCACCCAACAGGGCGGCAACATGCACTAGCTGTTTTGCATGTCAACATGGTTCTGCCCCTGTTGACATGAAATCACAGGAAGCAGCAAAATCACGACAGTTGCGGTCATATGACCGCTCTGCACCGGGGGAGAGGGGCTGACAGCAGGGCAGGTAAGTAGTCACTATCTACTTACCTGCCCCAATGTAGCCCCATAGTGAAATTACAAAAAAAAAAAAAAAAAAAAAAAAAAAAAAGGCAAAATAAGCCGGATAACCCCTTTCGTACGAAGACAGTTTTGTACTTCATGACCAGGCCATTGTTTGCAATTCTGTCCAGTGTCACTTTATGATGTTATAACTCGGAAACACTTCAGCGGATCACAGTGATTCTGAGATTGTTTTTTGTGACATT
The DNA here is from genome assembly GCF_048569485.1 of Anomaloglossus baeobatrachus. Lineage (NCBI taxonomy): Eukaryota > Metazoa > Chordata > Amphibia > Anura > Aromobatidae > Anomaloglossus > Anomaloglossus baeobatrachus. The sequence goes on from NC_134362.1 coordinate 110,250,301, forward strand.
GTATTTCATGATAGTGGGAAATTTAGGATATTTTTTGCTTTTATTTGTTGGGAAAAAAAAAAAATTCGGAAATTTTATGAAAATGTCACCATTTTCAAACTTATAATTTTTATGTTCTAAAACCAGAGTTATGTCATACAAAATAGTTAATAAATAACATTTCCCACATGTCTACTTTACATCAACGCAGTTTTTGGGGTTTGGAAGTTAGAAGGGTTCAAAGTTCATCAGCAATTTCTCATTTTTTCAAGAAAATTTACAAAATCATTTTTTTACGGACCACATCACATTTGAATTGACTTTGAGATGTCTAGGTGACCAAAAAAAAAACAAAACAAAAGTGATAGCATTCTAAATGTATTGGTCAATTTCTCCTGAGTACGATAATACCTCACATGTGGTAGAAATCAACTGTGTGGGCGCATGGCAGGACTCGAAAGGGAAGAAGCGCTCTCCACTAGCAGTTGAAACCATGTGATTCTCTCTCTCTCTCTCTCTTCCTGGTAACGGCAACCTTAGTCACCACACTCTCAACAAGCGGTGGATACCGCATGTTATACTCTTGCCCATTCGGTGACGTCAGCCAGATTACCTTATCTTTATTACAAGCGGTGGATACCGCACATCTCTTTTCTGCCCTTTCTGGAGCAATCCTCATCACTACTGGTTACTGATTTACACACAGTTTGCTATAAGTGAATTTCCATTCAAAACCTTTTTAGAACAGGTCCACTTCCCACCTGGTTTCTTATCCATACTTTAACTTCCTTTGTTCGCTTTTCAACCATCATAAGACAGGTTCTTGAAGAAGGTCCAATCAGCGACCGAAACGTTGAACTGTTTGAAGTTGCAATAAAATTTATTCTTTTTTCACATCAATTGGAGTGCCTGGTGCTTATTTTTTTTCATGATCCGAGTTCAGACTGCTGTGGACTTTAGCTCTATTCTCCCTGAAGAGAACACTCTCGTCTCCGCAGGATAAATTGATATGCTGTGGCTCAGGAAGCCACGCCGCAGGTCAGTTTATGCTGTGGAGAAAAGAAGCAAAGTGGGCAGGAGATTTCTAAAAATTCTTCCACTGCGCTTGTACTGTACAATACAGCTTTATGGATGCAGAAAACACACCTTGCGTACTAAACGCTGCAAATCCTGATCATGGGCACACAGTCTAAAAAGCTAGGATGAATGAATGGATGGACAGATGTCAAACACATATATAATGTCCCACCTGCCCTATATATTCTAAGCTGGCACCCTTCTGTGAGTTTCATGTGGCACTAAAGGGTGTTTAGTCTTGTATTTAGCCAAAAAATAAATACATTTTAAAAAATGACGTGGGGTCCCCCCATTATTAATAGCCAGTTAAAGTAAAGCAGATGGCTGCGGCCTGCAGACCCCAGCTGTCAGCTTCACCTTAGCTGGTGATCTAATTTGGAGGTCACCCCATGCTGTTTTATTAATAAGTTATAATTAATAAAAAAAAAAAAAACACATGGGGTCTCCCCCAAATTGGATTACCAGCCAAGATAAAGGGGACAGCTGTGGTTTGGTATTCTCAGGATGGAAAGAGCCATGGTTATTTGGCCCCTCTCAGTCTAAAAATAGCAGGCCACAGTCGCCCCAGAAGTGGCGCATCCATTAGATGTGCCACTCCTGGCGCTTGGCATTGGCTCATCCCGTTGCCCTGGTGTAGTGCCAAACGGGGTAGAGTCATTCCATGTCAAGTGGACCAGTGGTCCCCACTCGACCTTCTCCAATTTTGTTGAAAATTTATAAGGATGTACATGTATGTTTGAAAAGAGGTTCTGTAAATTTTTAGAGCCAGATCTCAAATACATTGGGCACTGTTGACCTTTCACTGGAGGTTCCACCAAGCCTGCGGCTTCAGCTAAGAGGATTTTGCAAACTTTGGCATATAGCCATTAGAGTTCTATACTGGGTATGATGCTGAAATGGCATACTAGCTCAACTTTTGCTGCTAAACACGATAACATTATTACCGGCTATGACAAAACAATATTTCGGCCGCAAATTTGTGTCAAAGTAGCTTGTAAAAAGCGTCGCATAAAATTTATGCCTAACTTTGCCCATATATAACTCAAGACCAAAAAACAATAGTAACTGGTGCTTTGCCCTGTACACCAAACATCTGCATGACTTTGCATTGCTGCAATATCACGGTCAAAGCATATGTATTTGTGGAAATATTCACACCCACATATGATTAAAAACGTAAAAAAAAACTAAATTTTACCTATTTTTAGGTCAAATTTCTCAAAAAGGGTACCCCTAAAATATATTAATTCTGATATCATTATAAAGAGCACATTTTTTTCTACAAGGATCATTGGGTTTTTTTGGAGTCTCTCAGTTTAACAAAAGAAAAATGCCACTGAACTTGGTGTTATTTATGCGCGTAATGCATTGATTTTGTGTTTGATTTTCAGATTCTTATCACATGTTACAGAGTTGTATTGTTGCTAGCAATGTCTATTATAATCAAAAACCTATAAACCTTTTTATTTATGAAAAGTTATTGACTATTGTTACATTTTAATGCATATTATTTATTTTTTAGCGATGGAGAATGAAATTGATGAAGAATCGGCCCAGTGCTCTATCGGCCTTGCGAACAATTCGAAGTGCCACCTTAAGACATTCACCCATAGCAAGGATGAGTTGAAATTGTTTACAAGCTTTGGATTGGATGAACAGAAATTGCTGCGTCGACGAGTGGGACTAAATTTTGACGAACATTCACAAATCTGTTTACACCATGAAGCTTCATTCTTGACCAAATATGAGCTTTTGCAAAAATCGTGTTGCAATCCTTTTGGGAAGAAAGGTCATAACACCAAAAAGAATTTGCGAGCTATCAATTTGCTAGCAGCTGACCAGTTGAACGAATTTACAAAGAATGATGTGAAGCCTGGCCAGAAGATGTGTGCATCATGTCGAAAAGAATTTGCTAACAAGAAAAAATCAGCTGATACAGTTTCCTCTGAATCAGATCCAGATGGAATGGAATGTTCTCCTGAAAGTCTAAATTCAAGCTTAACATGTATTGGCATCTCTTCTCTGAAATATCCACGGGTAAGCCAGCGGGATTCACTTGGATATGCAAGGAGAAAGCTAAGCCAGGTACAAAATGCATTTTCTAGCAAGATTGCTTCAATTGGAGGGCTTGAGCGGAAAGACATTGAGCAAACAAAAACAGCACAGTGCAAAATGTGTCTGGATTACAATCACCTTTTGGCAGATTTGAAGCAAAAGCTGCAGGTTTCCAGTCGGGCAAAAAAGGTCCAAATCTTGACATTGGCACCTAAAAGTTGGTCCATTAAGGCTATATCAGACGAATTCAGTGTCTCTGAACGAATGGTCAAACAAGCTCGAAAGCTTAAATGTGAACATGGGATCTTAGCCTTACCTAGAATCAACTGTGGCAAGAAAGTTTCTGAGGAAGTGAAGAAAAAGGTGCAGGCATTTTTTGAGGTTGATTAATTCAGTCGAATGTGCCCTGGTAAAAAAAAAACTATGTATCAGTGCAAATAGCAGGAGAAACAAAAACAGATGCAAAAGCGACTATTACTGAGCAATATGAGGGAAATGTTTGTTGCCTATCGGGATCGGAATGGCCCTGAAATTGGATTTTCCAAGTTTTGTGAGCTTCGGCCAAAGTGGTGCGTAACCGTTGGATCTGCTGGAACACATTCCGTTTGTGTGTGTACCATTCACTAAAATGTCAAACTAATGCTTGCAGCATGTCCAATCAATGATGACTACAAAGAGCTCATATGCAAAATGGTCTGTGGAATTGAATCCAAGGACTGTATGCTTGGCAGTTGTGATAAATGCCCTTTCATTTCAATCCATTCCATCTGGATCTGATTCAGAGGAAACTGGATCAGCTGATTTTTTCCTGTTAGCAAATTCTTTTCGACATGATGCACACATCTTCTGGCCAGGCTTCACATCATTCTTTGTAAATTCGTTCAACTGGTCAGCTGCTAACAAATTGATAGCTCGCAAATTCTTTTTGGTGTTATGACCTTTCTTCCCAAAAGGATTGCAACATGATTTTTGCAAATGCTCATATTTGGTCACGAATGAAGCTTCATGGTGTAAACAGATTTGTGAATGTTCGTCAAAATTTAGTCCCACTCATCGACACAGCAATTTCTGTTCATCCAATTCAAAGCTTGTAAACAATTTCAACTCATTCTTGCTATGGGTGAATGTCTTAAGGTGGCACTTCGAATTGTTCGCAAGGCCGATAGAGCACTGGGCCGATTCTTCATCAATTTCATTCTCCATCGCTAAAAAATAAATAATATATGCATTAAATTGTAACAATAGTCAATAACTTTTCATAAATAAAAAGGTTTATAGGTTTTTGATTATAATAGACATTGCTAGCAACAATACAACTCTGTAACATGTGATAAGAATCTGAAAATCAAAACACAAAATCAATGCATTACGCGCATAAATAACACCATGTTCAGTGGCATTTTTCTTTTCTTAAACGGAGAGACTCCAAAAAAAAAAAAAAACAATGATCCTTGTAGAGAAAAATGTGCTCTTTATAATTATATCAGAATTAATATATTTTAGGGGTACCCTTTTTGAGAAATTTGACCTAAAAATAGGTAAAATTCGGGGTTTTTTTACGTTTTTCATCATATGTGGGTGTGAATATTTCCACAAATACATATGCTTTGACCATGATATTGCAGCAATGCAAAGTCATGTAGATGTTTAGTGTACAGGGCAAAGCACCAGTTACTATTGGTTTTTGGTCTTGAGTTATATATGGGCAAAGTTAGGCATAAATTTTATGCGACGCTTTTTTACAAGCTACTTTGACACAAAATTGCGGCCGAAATATTGTTTTGTCATAGCCGGTAATGTTATCGTGTTTAGCAGCAAAAGTTGAGCTAGTATGCCAAATTTCAGCATCATAGCCAGTATAGAACTCTAATGGCTATATGCCAAAGTTTGCAAAATCCTCTTAGCTGAAGCCGCAGGCTTGGGGGGGGCCTCCAGTGAAAGGTCAACAGTGCCCAATGTATTTGAGATCTGGCCCTAAAAATTTACAGAATCTCTTTTCAAACATACATGTACATCCTAACAGATTTTCAACAAAATCGGAGGTCGAGTGGGGACGATTTTTAAAACTGGTCCACTTGATGTGGAATGACCCGGTAATATATGAGGTTGATACCAGCTGTAATGTCACCAGGCATCAAGTCCTGTGGTTAGTGATGTCACAGCATGTATCAGATACCAGACATCACCCCAGTCAATAATAAAATAGACAAAAAAAAAATGTTGACAAAACGCTCCCCAACACATTCCCTCTTTTCCACAAATTTATTGAAGAAAAAAAAATCTGGTCCGCCGTAATCCATTTTGGAGGTCCCATGACGATTCTGTATTCCAGGATATGGGGGGCATGCTCAGCGAACGTATCCCTCATTTTCTGGAAGTACAAGCTCTCCATGTGAGCAGGGTTCAGTGATCTGAGTGAGAATACTGCACTCACACTGCCCCGGTCCAACTGAAGGCAGAGTGACCTGCAGTAACCTCATTCCAGAATATGGGGGGCACGCTCCGGGAATGTATCCCCCATTTTTTGGAAGTGCAGGCTGTCCATGTTAGCAGTGTGGGTGCAGTGACCTGAGAATACTGCACTCACACTACCCGGGTCCACAATACAGCAGTGTGTGCTCAGCTGCACTTAGCTCAGTGTCACTGCACGCAGGGAGCCGGCTGACAGCCGCTCTGTGAACGCGGCCAGCATTTCTTCTGAAGAAAATGATAAACAGGGGTTGCGGGGGATCAACACTGCAGGAGAGGTACCGAGGGGACCAGGGGTGACCGGAGGAGACTGGGACCCGTGTCATCTGACTTGTCAGATTGCACAGAACTCAGAGGAGGATGAATGTCGCTGGCACACAACTCATGCGGCCGCCATTTTAGATCGGGAGGGGGATGGGGTGGGGGAGGAGACTTTGGCCACACCAGGGACCGGGGGAGGACATTCATCTCCCATGTGACATATTTGATCATGCCAGATGGGAGATTAATATTTTTTTTATACCGGTGCTGCATTAACTTTTACGTGCTCACTGATATACACATTTTGTAACGGCGCTTTCGTGACCGGACACCGGAAAACCGACCTGGATCATTATCTTCAGGGCCTCAGCTACCCCCGGAAGCTGAAATCTTAAAGATTTTCTGACGCTGGGGGGCGCTATACCCTTTTTCCTGAGCACCATGAAAAAGCGGCGCAAAGGAATAAGTACCCTTTCCTGCCACCGTTAAAAGGCATATCTGTGGTCGTTAAGGGGTTAAGTGTGTTGCTGTTTTGAAGTCTTCATTATCTGAGCTACAGGGGCATGTAAAAGTTTGGGCACCTTTGATCAAAATTACTGTTATTGTGAATAGTTAAGCAAAGTGAAGATGAAATTATTTCTAAAAAAGGTATAAAAGTTAAAGGGAACCTGTCACCAGTGTTTTGCCCTATAAGCTGCGGCTACCACCAGTGGGCTCTTATATATAGAGCATTTTATCATGCTGCATGTAAGAGCCCAGGCTGCTGTGTACAACATAAAAAACACACTTTATACAGTCGTATGAAAAAGTTTGGGCGCCCCTATTAATGTTAACCTTTTTTCTTTATAATAATTTGGGTTTTTGCAACAGCTATTTCAGTTTCATATATCTAATAACTGATGGACTCAGTAATATTTCTGGATTGAAATGAGGTTTATTGTACTAACAGAAAATGTGCAATCCGCATTTAACCCCTTAAGGACGAAGACAGTTTTGTACTTAATGCCCAGGCCATTTTTTGTAATTTTGACCAGTGTCACTTTAGAAGGTTATAACTCTGGAACGCTTCAATGGATCCCGGTGATTCTGAGCTTGTTTTTTCGTGACATATTGGACTTTATGTTAGAGGTAAATTTAGGATGATAAAATAAAAAAAAAAATTGTGAAAAAAATTGAAATTTGAGAAAAAAAAATTTAAAATTTTGCAATTTTCAAACTTTTAATTTTTATGCCCATAAACCAGAGAGTTATGTCACACAAAATAGTTAATAAATAACATTTCCCACTTGTCTACTTTAGATCAGCGCAATTTTTGAAACAAAATTTTTTGGGGTTAGGAAGTTAGAAGGGTTCAAAGTTCATCAGCAATTTCCCATTTTTTCAACAAAATTTACAAAACCATTTTTTTTAGGGACCACATCCCATTTGAAGTGACTTTGAGAGGCCTAGGTGAAAGAAAATACCCAAAAGTGACACCATTCTAAAAACTGCACCCTTCAAGGTACTCAAAACCACATCCATGAAGTTTATTAACCCTTCAGGTGTTTCACAGGAACTAAAGTAATGTGGAATTAAAAAAAAATAAAAATTAACATTTTACGTAAAAATGTTGCTTTAGCACTTATTTTCTTACTTTTTCAAGAGGTAACAGCAAAAATTGGACCTCACACTTTGTTCCCCACTTTCTTATGAGCGCGCCGATACCCCACATGTGGTCAGAAACCTTTGTTTGGGTGAATGGGAGGGCTTGGAACGAAAGGAGCAATATTTGAATCTTGGAAAGCAAAGTTGGTTGAAACAGATTGCGGGCACCATGTTGCATTTACAGATCCCCTAAGGTACCTAAACAGCAGGAACCCCCATCAAGTGACCCCATTTTGGAAACTAGACCCCTTAAGGCTTCTATCGAGGGATATAGTGAGCATTTTGGACCCACAGGTACTTCACAGATTTTGATAACGTTACATTGTCATATTGAAAATTGTCATTTTTTTCTCAAAAATGTTGATTTAGCATCAATTATCTCACTTTTTCAAGAGGTAATTCCAAAAATGTTACCCACATGTTTGTTACCCACTTTTTTTATGAGCGCTGTGATACCTCACATGTGGTCTGAAACCTTCGTTTGGACAAATGGGAGGGCTTGGAACAAAGGGAGCAATATTTGAATTTTGGAAAGGAAATTTGGCTGAAAAAGATTGCGGGCACCATGTCGCATTTGGAGGACCCCTAAAGGTACGTAAACAGCAAAAAAACACCACAAGTGACCCCATTTTGGAAACTAGGCCTCTCAAGGAATTTATCTAGATGTTTCGTGAGTACCCTGAACCCCCAGGTGCTTCACAGAAGTTTATAACGTTGAGCCATGAAAATAAAAAAATAAATTTTTACCACAAAATTGTTACTACAACCAGGTAGTTTTTTTTTCACAAGGGTAACAGGAAAAAAAATCACCATGAAATTTATTGTGCAATTTCTCCTGAGTTTGGTGGTATCTTATATGTGGTGGAAATCAACTGTTTGGGCACACGGCAGGGCTCGGAAGGGAAGGAGTGCAATTTGACTGCAAAATTGGCTGGAATCAATAGCGGACACCATGTTGCATTAGGAGAGCCCCTGAGGTGCCTAAACAGTGGAGGTCCCCCACAAGTGACCCCATTCTGGAAAATAGACCCTTCAAGGAATTTATCTAGATGTTTGGTGAGTACCCTGAACCCTCAGGTTCTTCAAAGAAGTTTTTAATGTTGAGCTGTGAAAATAAAAAAAAAAATACATTTTTACCACAAAATTGTTACTTCAACCAGATAGCTTATTTTTTTTTTTAACAAGAGTAAAAGGAAAAAAAATCAGCATAAAATTTATCGTCCAATTTCTCCTGAGTATGTTGATACCTTATGTGTGGTGGAAATCAACTGTTTGGGTGCACAGCAGGGCTCGGAAGGGAAAAAGTGCCATTTGACTGAACATTTGGCTGGAATAATTAGTGGACGCTATGTCGCATTTGGAAAGCCCCTAAGGTGCCTAAACAGTGGAGGTCCCCCACAAGTGACCCCATTCTGGAAACAAGACACCTCAAGGCTTTTATCTAGGTGTATATTGAGCCTTTTGAATCCACGAATACTTCACAGAATTTGATAAGCTTAGGTTGCCATGTTGAAAATTTTCATTTTTTTTCACAAAAATGTTTCTTTAGCATCACATTTCTCACTTTTTCAAGAGGCAACAACAAAACGTGGACCTCACAGGTTGTTATCCAATTTCTTGTGAGCGCAGGGATACCCCATATGTGGCCAAAAACCTCTGTTTGAATACATGGGAGGGCTTGGAATGGAAGGAGCACCATTTGAATTTTGGAAAAGTTGAAATAAATTGTGCGCACCATGTCACATTAGCAGGGCCTCTTGGGTAACTATACATCAGAAACACCCCAAAAGTGACCCCATTTTGGAAACTGGACCCCTCAAGGATTTTATTCAGGAGTATAGTAAGCATTTTGAATCCACCAGTACTTCACAAAAATGTTGCTTTAGCAACAATATTCTCACTGTTAGGCTATGTGGCCATGATCCAGCAACACAGCGTCTAGTACTCAGTGTCAGCCTTCCTGCAGAGATTTTAAGCCCTGTGCGCACTTACCGGATTTTGCCACGGATTTTCTGCGGATTTGCTGCATGTTTCGCTACAGAAAATGTTCATAACATCTCTGCAGTGAATCACAAGCAAAACCTATGGGAAAAAAAAATCCTGTGCGCACTAGGCGGATTTTGACAGCTGCGTGTTTTGCTGCGGGATTCCCGCAGCAAAAACAATTGCATGTCAATTCTTTTCCGCACATCGCTGCGGGATTTCACTCCATTGACTCCAATGTAATCGTGAAATCCCGCAGGGAATAACGCAGGCAGCAAATTCTGTGCGGTTCACTGCGTTTTCCTGCGTTATTCCCTGCGGTATTTCGTGGTTTACCTTCGGTAATGTACATCACTTGCCTGCGGTTTTGCAGGGAAGTGATGTCATTACAGAAAGAGGAAGCAGAGCAGAGAGTAAACACACACAGATCACAGACACACACAGACATCACAGACATAGAACACAGACACATAGAATACACATAGAAATCAAACGGAAATATAGAAAACAAAACACGTGGGCTCCGCTGTATATTTACTGTCCAGCCGAGGTAAACACACAGCGGTGGCCCGGTATTCTCAGGCTGGGGAGGGAGAGGGGCAGGGTTAATGTCCCCCGCCTCACTCCCCCTCCCGCAGCCGAGAATATCAGCCGCAGCTGCCCCGGCACTGTCGCATGCATTATGCGGCAGTACCGGAGTGTCCCCGGCTCTTCCTGCTGCCGTGTAGCAGTGGCAGTCAAGGTAATACAAGGAGTTAATGGTGGCGGATCACCGCCATTAACTCCAGACTTGATCATGGCAGCGTCTATGAGACAGCTGACATGATCAACCCGTAAGTAAAGTGAAAAAACACACACCGAAAAATCCTTTATTTTAAATAAAACACAAATAAGCCTCGTTCACCCTTTTATTAACCCCCTCCCCCCCCCCCCGAAACAAAGCTCCGACATAATCCACAGCTCCGGCGTCCTGCGATGCTTGCATCCAGCCACGACTGACACACAGCGCTGAATGCAGCCTCGCAGCGAGACAACAGAGGTAACTCCAGGGCATTTCCCACGACCGGTAATGTGAATTCACTGCCGACCGTGAGATGCAGAGTGTGCTCACAGGGACTCTATCTATCTATCTATCTATCTATCATCCTTCTATCTATCCCTCTGTCTATCTATTCTTCTATCTATTTCTATATCTCAGAATGAAATGCCTTTTTTTTCTTTTCTTTTCAATGTGCTTTATTGCATTGAATGCAATAAAGCACATACCAACCCGCACGCGGCAAAACCGCGGCAATACCGCGAACAATGCCGCGGGCAAACCGCATGCGGTTTTCGGGTGCGGTTTGCCGCAGTTTTTTACCGCGGGTGCGGTAATCTATGAATACCTGCGGAATTTTCTTGAGAATATTCCATTTTCCAGTGCGCACAGGGCCTTAGTGTTGTCCATGGGAGAACGCAGCTGCCCATGCCCACGGTTTGGGTTCAGGCTGCTGTGGACTTTAGTTCTATTCTACCTGCAGAGAACACTCATCTCCGCAGCATAAATTGACATGCTGAGGCTCGGGAAGCTGCGCCACAGGTCGGTTTATGCTGCGGAGAAAAGAAGCACAGTGGGCATGGGATTTCTAAAAATCCTTCCACTGTGCTTCTACTGCACAAGGCAGCATTATGGACGCAGGGAAAACACTCTGGCCCAAAACGCTGCAAACCCTGATTGTGGGCACACAGCCTAAAATGCTACAGTGGATGAATGGATAGATGTCAAACATATATAACATCCCACCCCCCTGCATATTCTAAGCTGGCACCCTTTAGTGCCTTTCATGTGGCACTAAAGGATGCCTAGCCTTGTATTTTGCCCAAAAAGAAAAAAAAATAATTAAAATAAATGACGTGGTGTCCCCCCTATTTTTGATAGCCAGCTAGGGTAAAGCAGACAGCTGTAGCCTGCAAACCACAGCTGACAGCTTCATCTTGTCTGGTGATCAATTTGGAGGGCTCCCCAAGCTGTTTTTTTTTTTTAATTATTTATAAATAAATAAATAAATAAAAAAAAACGTAGGGTCCCCCCAAATTAGATCACCAGCCAAGGTGAAGCTGACAGCTGGGGTCTGGTATTCTCAGGGTGGGAAGAGCCATGGTTATTGGACTCTTCCCAGCCTAAAAATAGCAGGCCGCAGCCGCCCCAGAAGTGGCGCATCCATTAGATGTGCCAATCCTGGCGCTTCGTCCCAACTCATGCCGTTGCCCTGGTGCGGTGGCAAAAGGGGTAATAAATGGGGTTGATACCAGATGTGTAATGTCACCTGGCATCAAGCCCAGCAATTAGTGATGTCACGGCGTCTCTCTGATACCAGACATAACTAAATGACAGAAATAAAAAAAAAAAAAAAATCGGGTCCCTGTAATCCATTGTGAAAGTCCCGCGGCGATTCTGGACCTTCTAGAATATGGGGGGCACATTCAGGGAACGTATCCCCCATTTTCTAGGAGTGCAGACCCTCCATTTGAGGAGAGTGGGTGCAAAGAATTTGCACCCACCCTCCCCGGGTCACAGCTGCAGAGTGCCGAGCAGCAGCAGCCAGCGTCTCTGTACACAGGAAGCTGAGCTGTCAGCTGCTCTGCACGTGTGACCGGCGTGCAGTGAGAAGGAGGAGGGGGCCGCGGGGGATCAGCGCTCCGACAGGTAAGGGGGACACCGGGGAACACCAGGGGGAATAGGGGGTGACCTGGCAGGGCCTGGGCAGCAGTTTTCTGTCGTATGTGTCATAGCACATGCGACAGAAACCAGAGGAAATGGGTAAATGCGGCCGGCGCGCTGCTGTGCGCACCGGTGTGCGCGCGGCCATCTTGGATTTTCGGGAGGGGTGGGTGGTCGGGTGGGGCACTTTGGCGACACCGGGGGACCAGAGGGTACCGGGGAGAAGATTTATCTCCCTTCTGACATGTTTATTTATGCCGGATGGGAGATAAATCATTTTTTACCGGCGCTGCCATTTACTGTAACCTGATCATCGGTATATGGTGTATACCGGTCATCAGGTAAGCGGGGACCGGAAAAACCGGCCTGAATCATGATCTCCAGGGTCTCAGCTACCCCCGGCAGCTGAGACCCCGGAAATTTTCCGACTCTGGGGGGCGCTAGACCCCTTTTTCCGACCGCCGTTAAAAAGCGTCGGATCGGAAGAAGTACCCTAATTTGTCGCCGTTAAAAGGCGTATCGGCGGTCGTTAAGGGGTTAAACAAAATTTGACCGGTGCAAAAGTATGGGCAGGGCACCCTTATCAATTTCTTGATTTGAACACTCCTAACTACTTTTTACTGACTTACTAAAGCACTAATTTGGTTTTGTAACCTCATTGAGCTTTGAACTTCATAGGCAGGTGTATCCAATCATGAGAAAAGGTATTTACGGTGGCCACTTGCAAGTTGTTCTCCTATTTGAATCTCCTATGAAGAGTGGCATCATGGGCTCCTCAAAACAACTCTCAAATGATCTGAAAACAAAGATTATGCAACATAGTTGTTCAGGGGAAGGATACAAAAAGTTGTCTCAGAGACTTAAACTGTCAGTTTCCGCTGTGAGGAACATAGTAAGGAAATGGAAGAACACAGGTACAGTTCTTGTTAAGCCCAGAAGTGGCAGGCCAAGAAAAATATCAGAAAGGCAGAGAAGAAGAATGGTGAGAACAGTCAAGGACAATCCACAGACCACCTCCAAAAACCTGCAGCATCATCTTGCTGCAGATGGTGTCAATGTGCATCGGTCAACAATACAGCGCACGTTGCACAAGGAGAAGCTGTATGGGAGAGTGATGCGAAAGAAGCCGTTTCTGCAAGCACGCCACAAACAGAGTCGCCTGAGGTATGCAAAAGCATGCATGGAGGCAAAAAAAACACGGCATTCCAAGAAAAGCACTTGCTACCCACAGTAAAATTTGGTGGAGGTTCCATCATGCTTTGGGGCTGTGTGGCCAATGCCGGCACCGGGAATCTTGTTAAAGTTGAGGGTCGCATGGATTCAACTCAGTATCAGCAGATTCTTCACAATAATGTGCAAGAATCAGTGACGAAGTTGAAGTTACGCAGGGGATGGATATTTCCGCAAGACAATGATCCAAAACACCGCTCCAAATCTACTCAGGCATTCATGCAGAGGAACAATTACAATGTTCTGGAATGGCCATCCCAGTCCCCAGACCTGAATATCATTGAACATCTGTGGGATGATTTGAAGCGTGCTGTCCATGCTCGGCGACCATCAAACTTAACTGAACTGGAATTGTTTTGTAAACAGGAATGGTCAAATATACCTTCATCCAGGATCCAGGAACTCATTAAAAGCTACAGGAAGCGACTAGAGGCTGTTATTTTTGCAAAAGAAGGATCTACAAAATATTAAATGTCACTTTTATGTTGAGGTGCCCATACTTTTGCACCGGTCAAATTTTGGTTAAATTAGGATTGCACATTTTCTGTTAGTACAATAAACCTCATTTCAATCCAGAAATATTACTGAGTCCATCAGTTATTAGATATATGAAACTGAAATAGCTGTTGCAAAAACCCAAATTGTAGTAAAGAAAAAAAGGTTAACATTAATAGGGGTGCCCAAACTTTTTCATATGACTGTAATACTCACCTAAACTGGTCACTGCGGTGGATGTGGCTCAGATGGACGTCTTCGTCCTTCGGTGTCGGTGCCGCCTCTTTTAGCCATCTTTGTCGCCGCCTCTGTCGTCCTTCAGAAGCTGCGGTGCATGACGCGTCCGACGTAATACTCACTTGCCGGCATTCAGGTCCTGAGCAGGCACACTTTAATCTGCCCTGCTCAGGGCTGATCAAAGTATTGTAGTGCGAATGTGCGGGACCAGCGAGTGTTTATGATGTAGACGCGTCATGCACACAAGCTTCAGAAGGAGGATGAAGATGGCCGAAAGAGGCGGTGCCGGCACCGGAGGACGAAGACGCCTATTTGACCCACATCCACCGCAGCGACCGGTTTAGGTGAGTAATATAAAGTGTTTTTTATGTTCTACACAGTGGTCTAGGCTCTTATATACAGCATGTTAGAATGCTGTACATAAGAGACCACTGGTGGTGTCCGCAGCTTATAGGGTAAAAAACTGGCGACAGGTTCCCTTTAAAAATGACACATTTCCTTTGTTTTTTTAGGAAAAAATATATTTTCATCTTTTACATTTTAAGAATTGCAAAAAAGGAAAATGGGCAGATGCAAAAGTTTGGGCACCCTTGGAAATGTGTGTGCTTAGATAACGTTAACCAAGATTTCAGATCTTAATCAGCCTGTTAGGAAAGGTCAGTTGATGCAAATTTCATAGCTTTATAAAACCTTGCCTCCTCTAATCTTGTGCCAAAAAAAAAAAAAAAAAAAAAAAACAGCAGTCATGGGTTTTTCAATGCAGCTGCCTAGCACTCTGATAAAGAAAATGGTGGAGGGCCACAAAGCAGGAAAAGGCTATAAGAAGATAGCAAAGTGTTTTCAAGTTGCCCTTTCCTCAGTTCCAAAATGTAACTCAGAGACGGCAATTAACATGAACAGTAGAGGTCAAGATGAGATCTGGAAGACTAAGCTAAATTTCTGTGCAAGCTGCTCATAGGACTGCTAGAGAGGAAAATCAGAAACCCCTGCTAAACTGCAAAAGACCTTCAGGAAGATTTAACAGACTCTGGGGTTGTGGTAAATTGTTCTACTGTTCAGAGACACCTGCACAAATATTACCTTAAAGAAAGTGTCATCAGAAGATAGCCTCTCGTTTCCTAAACACAAAATTCAGCGTCAGAAGTATGTAAGAACATCAAAGCAAGCTAATGCATTTTTGGAAACAAATCCTGTGGATAGAGGAGGTTAAAATAGAACTCTTTGGCTACAATCATCAAAAAGGTATGTGTGGAGAAAAAGGGCACAAAATTTAAGGAAAACAACATCTCACCAACCATTAAGCAAGGGGGTGGATGAATCATACTTGAGTTGTGTTGCAGCCAATGGTACGTGGAACATTTCACGGGTAGAGGGAAGAGCAAATTCTTGACGCAAACATAACATCATTGTAAAAAGGCTGAAGAAGTTGAAGAGGATAGCTTCTATAAATGGATAGTGATCCTAAACACACATCCACAATAGACGACCTCAAAAGGCACAAGCTAAAGGTTTTACAATGGCTCTTGCAGGCCCTTGATCTGAACATCATTGAAAATCTGTGGCTAGACCTCAAAAGAGCTGTGCATGCAAGACGACCCAGGAATCTCACAGAAATGGAAGACAACTCTATTTTATTTTCTACTTATACAACAAGTTACATCTCATCAATTTCTTGTCTTGGAGGTTTTCTAATTTTGTAACACTTTAACCGTGCTTGAGGAAAAGAAAAAGAAAAAAAAAATTGTGTGGATTTTTCACCACAAAAAAAATAATAAATAAATAAATATCTGTGGAAATAGTGAGCAATCACCACGGATTAGGGTACTTTCACACTTGCGTTTTTTCCTTCTGTCACAATCCTCCATTTTGGAAAACAGCGGAATCCGTTAACGGATTCCGCTGTTTCCCATAGACTTGTATGGATGACGGATTGTGCCAAAAGTGCCTACGTTGCTTCCGCTGGCCGACGCTGCGTTGCTTCCACCGGGCGGAAGGAACGCATCATGTAACGTTTTATTGAGCAGCGGAATCCTTAGGATTTCACTGCGCATGCTCTCTCTGGCTCCCTGCACCCGTAACCAGGGTACACATCGGGTAACCAAGCAAAGAGCTTTGCCTAGTTACCTGATATTTACCCTGGCTACATGTGCAGGGAGCCCGACACTTCCCCGCTTGGCTCCGCCCCCTCCCGCACTCCACTCTACATGTACACACACACACTCACCTGTCCTCAGCGCGATGGCACCGCTTGGTTCCACCCAACCCGCCCCCCGCCCACATTCTCGGCGGCCGAACGATCAGCTGATTACCTGGCGGCTGGCTGCTGTGAGCAATCAGCTGCGCGCCCGGCAACCAGCTGCTGTGAGCGATCAGCTGAGCGCCCGGCGACCGGCTGCTGTGAGCGATCAGCTGAGCGCCCGGCGACCGGCTGCTGTGAGCGATCAGCTCAGCGCACGGCAGCCGGGTGATCAGCTGATCGTTCACAATAGTCTGCCGCCGGTAAAACTGTAAAAAAAAAAAAAAAAAAAAAAAAAAAAAGCCGATTCCGTTGTTTTGTACGATCCATTGCATCCGTTGTGCCACTAAATGCAACACATCCGTTGCATCCGTTACACAACGCAATGCAACGAATGGCGTTCAACCCAAGTGTGAAACTAGCCTAAGGGGCCCTTTGCACACTACGACATCGCAGGTGCGATGTCGGTGGGGTCAAATCGAAAGTGACGCACATCCGGCGTCGCTGTCGATGTCGTAGTGTGTAAATCCTTTTACATACGATTAACGAGCGTCGTTATCGTATGATCGGTGTAGGGTTTGACATTTCCATAATTTAGCAGCTGCAACAGGTACGATGTTGTTCCTCGTTCCTGCGGCAGCACACATCGCTGTGTATGAAGCCGTAGGAGCGAGGAGCATCACCTTACCTGCGTCCCGGCTGCAATGCGGAAGGAAGGAGGTGGGCGGGATGTTTATGTCCCGCTCATCTCCGCCCCTCCGCTTCTATTGGCCGCCTGCCGTGTGATGTCGCTGTGACGCCGCACGACCCGCCCCCTTAGGAAGGAGGCGGGTCGCCAGCCAGACCGACGTTGTAGGGCAGGTGAGTCCATGTGAAGCTGCCGTAGCAATAGTGTTCGCTACGGCAGCAATCACAAGATATTGCTGCTGCGACGGGGGCGGAGACTATCGCGCTCAGCATTGCAGCATTGCTGCTGCAATGTCGTAGTGCGCAAAGTACCCCTTAGTCTCATTTAATGACAATGAGGTTAATCCTTGGGGAAACTCACTTTACATGAAAGGAATATCAGACAGAAATGTGAGGGTCACACTTGGATTTTGACATAGGCATATCTGTAACGTAAAACAGTCCTACACTTAACATGATCTGTACAAGGAGATTCTGGACAGTAAAAAAGAATGGGTAATGTTCAGTAGTTTTGGTATTGCTTCAACCAGTGGTTAGTGAAGCCACTTGTGTTACAGATCAATGCTACTTTTAACTGTTGTTCTCTGGCTGACATCTTTTTTTGTGTTTGACAAGGAAACCTGTGTCTTGCCCCAAATCAGGCTAAATCTTGCAGAAGATGAAAAAGACGGAAGTCGTCTTATTTTTAAGGACTGAAAGATACTATTAAAATTCAAGCAGTTGAGAAAAAAAAAAATCAGGGAAAAAGGAAAACCAACTAATAAAATGGAGATCACTGAGATCATGAACATGTGCCACAAAAGAAGGCTAAAACCCCAAATGGAAGAAAGGAAATTCTGGATTATTGATAGATGTCAAAACAACCACATTTCTATTCCCTGCACAACCCCAGTATATGGACAGTTTCCGGGATTGCAGCTCATCCTCATTGCTTTCACTGAGGTGCAATATCGCACATGGTCTGTGTACAAGGGTAGTGCCATCCCTAGGAAAGAGAGGATTTTCTTCTAATATACACCAGATTATGTGCACACCTAGTGTATTTCTTCCTGCACTAGTTTACATGTTTTATAAACATTTAGGCTATGTGCGCACTAGAAAAGTGATTTTTCTCAAGAAAATTTCTTGAGAAACTTCTGGGAGTTGAAGATTACCGCACCTGAGGTAAAAAAACGTACCAAAACCGCGGGAAAAACGCATGCGTTTTTGCCGCGATTTTTCCACAGGTTGGTCCCTGCGTTTTTTTTATGCTGAACTGCAATAAATAATATAGATAATAGATAGACAGATAATGGATAGAGGGAAACATGGATAGACGAATAGATAGACAGACAGACAGATAGATGAGAAAAACCTATATAATGTCCCACCCCCCTGCATATTCTACGCTGGCACCCTTTAGTGACTTTCATGTGGCTTTCATGTATTTAGCCAAAAAATAAATAATTTAAAAAAAAAAAAAAAAAAAACCACGTGGGGGGCATCTTTTGTAGCCAGCTAGGGAAAAGCAGATGGCTGTAGCCTGCAGACCACAGCTGGCAGCTTCACCTTGGCTTGTAATCCAAAACAGAGGGCACCCCACGCTGTTATTTTACATTAAATCAATAATTTAAAACAAAAAACGTGGGATCCCCCCCAAATTGGATCACCAGCCAAGGTAAAGCGGACAGCTGGGGTCTGATATTCTCAGACTAGGGACTAGGGAGGTCCACTGTTATTGGACACTCCCCAGCCTAAAAATAGCAGGCTGTAGCCGCCCCAGAAGTGGCGCATCCATTAAATGTGCCAATCCTGGCGCTTCGCCCCAACTCATCCCGTTGCCCTGGTGCGGTGGCAAACGGGGTAATATATGGGGTTGATGCCAGATGTGTAATGTCACCTGGCATCAGGCCCTGGGGTTAGTGATGTCAAGCGTCTATCAGATACCCGACATCACCAACCCAGTCAGTAATAAATAAAAAATAGACAACAAAGAAAGGTTTATTTGAAAAAACACTCCCCACATTCCCTCTTTCACCAATTTATTGACAAAAACAATCAAATCCGGGTCCGGCATAATACAATAAGGGGGTCCCACGACGATCCATACCATAGTCACTGTCCCAGTCAATGAAGAACAGAAGGTTCCCCATTGGCTGGGAGAGTAATGCAGTGACTTGAGCGAACATCAATAGGTCACCCAGGTCACTGCAGGGGATGACGAGCGGTGCCATCAGGAGGTTAGATGAGATCATTACCTGCTGTGATGATCTCCTGCACTGCTGACGTCAGCGCTGTCACTGCCTTCTATGCCCGCCACGTTCTCAGCAGTATCGCGAGAGCCTGTGACGTCACCGCTAGTGACAGTCTCGGGCTGCGGGCACAGACGGCAGTGACAGCGGTGACGTCAGGAGGCAGGAGATCGTCACCACAGGTAATGATCTCATCTCACCTCTTGACAGCAGCGCTCGGCATCCCCTCGGCTGCACGCACTGCAGGGTGACAAGCTCTTGATACTGCAAGCAGACATTGACACTGCTGTGCAGGCAGCCGCGGGGCTGGAGCGGGACAGAGACTGCACGGGCACCTGGAGGTCACACGGAAGTGCTTCTGTGCGGCGTCCAGGGAGTGTGACGTGTGTGTTTACTCTGCTCCGCTTCCTCTTCCTGGCATAATGACATCACTCCCCTGCAAAACCGCAGGCAGTGATTAGCATTACCGCAGGTAAATCGCGGCTATACCGGGGATATACCGCACATCATTTGCTACCTGCGGTATACCCCCGGTATTTCGCGATTAATTACATTACAGTGAATGGAGTGAAATACTGGGGGTATACCGCAGGTACCTGCGAAAAAGAAGTGACATGCAAATTTTCTCAAGAAAATCTTCAGAAAGAATTGTCTTGAGAAAAAAACGCAGTGTGCGCACAGCTATTTGTTTTTCCCATAGGTTTTGCTGGGAAAATGTCTGCAGAAAGATCACAAGCATTTCTCAAGAAATTTCCGCAGCAAAACCGCGGGTAAAAACGCCAAGTGTGCACAGGGCCTTAAGAAGAAAAAAAAAAAAATCAAAGAAATAATAAACAACGGCCATTTCCATCGTTCTAGAGGACACGTCCGTGAGTCAGCTCAACGTGTAATAGCCAGTTTCTGATCTAGAAGAAAGTCCTTACTAGACTCATTTGTCAAAGCGAATGAATGATTCAGTGATCACAGACATGAAGCGCCAACTGTAGTCTTAACGGAGCAATGAGTAACCAAGAGTGAGCAAACTTCCTGAAAGTCAGACCACGGCTTTCGAATGTTTTCCGCAAGCTAATTTTAATACTGTTCCACTCTGAGGCCTTAAATATACTTATATATACACTGAATGAAGGCACATTTAGCTGCAACTGTGAGCACACACTAGGGACATAGAGACCAATACAGACCTTTCATTGTGTCCTATAGTAAACGTTCCTACTGTATATAAGGCACAGACAAGATGACTGCATATGTGCTAGGGTGAAATACGCCTTACATATTGCATCAGATTAGGAGCCAGTATGATACTACTATGAGGGAGATATAAGTAATGATACTTGTACTCATACCCCTGGAGTACAAATAAACTAAATTAAAAAAATCCTTTCAAGTTTCATAAAATCTTTGTTCATGTTCTAGAATTAAATGCAGAATTTTTTGAAAAACACATGAAGACTACACTTTCGAAACGTTATCAGATCAAACAAGTGGCAATAAAAGGAAGTATCACCCATAACAGACAGTATGTCTACTCTATATGGGCAGCCGAACAGATTTAATGGGAACTAACAATACCCAACATCTCTCACTGGGGCAATAAAAAGGAAATTGAAGACTTGCTTTCAAGTCTCTCCAAACTTTTTGCTGGAATTTCACCAAGTGGTTACGTTATCTATGGGGTACAATTCTAGTAAGTGTGACGCCCCAGGTCTGTGGGGTAGTCTGTCCCGGGCGCGTGCTGTGCAGTGTGGGGGACAGTCATGGTGGCGGCCGATGCCCAATTCCTTGACCCTGGAGGTCGGTCCGAAAAAAAAGGGGGTAAAAATAAAAGAAAAGGGAGAAATAAAAATAAAGAGTCTTTCAACTACGTCTCGTGCGGTGTGCGGTCAGGTTATTTGAAGCCGCCGCTGCAGGGTCCTGCTGGGGCTGATGGAGTAATGCAGATTAGGTGTTTTGGGCCCTCCGCAAGCAGGGCTGGACCCCAGCAGTGGATGATGGGGATTGTAGTGGGGAACAGTCTGTGTGAGTGTATGGAGGCGATAAAGAAAACAGTCCACACCAATATTGCAGTTTCAACTTGCCTTGTTTTACTTCGTTTCAGTGCTTGGACCAGCTGGTGCCGGTTCCAGGTGTTCCCGCTCCATGTTCTCCGTGCCAGTTGTGACCTGGGGAAGCTGTCCTCCATGCACACTCGTTTGTATTGGGCTCCCATGGCCTAGAGCTTCTTGGGAACCCTTCAGTTTCTGTCTTGGTCCTATTCCATGCAGCCTGGACTATTTAAGGAGGTCAATCCCCGGTCCCCTTTGCTACTGATGCTTCAGACTCTTTGGTTGGCGATGGACCCTGGAGATCTTCTCGCCTGGTAGATTTAACAGTTGAACATAAAGTGTCCCGCTGTCCTAGGGTCTGCACCCCGCCTCGTGCTGAGTCCTGTGAGCCTAGGTTCCAGACTTCCACAGGCGCCCCGCGATTCCTGGCGTATTCCACTTCCACAGGTAACCCACAGTCCCTCACTCCTGTTACAGCTTTTCGTTGTTACTTCAGGTCTTTCTACACCTTTCTTTCTGTACTTTCACTCTTTCACTCCTCCGACTACTACTTTCAACTCCTGACTCTTAGGCTATGTGTGCACGTTGCGTTCTCTGCAGTGCAGAAAAGAACGCACCCTCTGGCAGACTGGACACTGCGTTTGTAAAAAAAAAAAAAATGCATCCACAACGCATGCATTTTGGATGCTTTTTCCATGCATTTTGCATGCGTTGTGGATGCATTTTTGACAGTACGTTCCCCAGTCAATTCAACTCTGTTACATGCCCGCTGACAGCAGACACAGACAGAGTCGCACGAGGAGAATGAACTCGGGTGAACTTCACCCGACTTCATTGTCAAACCGTGGCTCTGTCTGTGTGCGGCGTCCTGATTAGCGGTCACCCGTGAAGGACTCACCGGTGATCGCTACTCCCCTGAGTGACTGAAGTGAGCAGCGCGATTAGCGGTGCCGTCACTCAGGTTACCTGCGGCCAGCTGGAGTCCTCCACCCGAGACCGCAACTCACCTGTGACTTCATCGCTGATCGTGCGGCTGATTTCAGTTGCTGCGTGGAGCTGAGAGAGAGCGGTCTGGTCTGTGACCGCTCTTGTCAGCTTCATGTAGCAGAGCTGAGAGCGTCGCGGGACCTCGTGTGGATTACGTCGGACCTGGAGGGGTATTTGAGGATTTTAATAAAGTGGTGAAAAAGGGTGGGTTTTTTTGTCTTTTATTCCAAATAAAGGATTTTTTCGGGTGATTGTGATTATTTACTTTCACTTACAGGTTAATCATTGGGGGTGTCTCATAGACTTAGTGGCAGCTATGGGCTGCTGCCATTAACTCCTTATTACCCCGATTGCCACCGCACAAGGGCAATTCGGGATGAGCCGGGTAAAGGATAAGGCAATTCCGGGCGGCTGCTGGCTGATATTGTTAGGCTGGGGGGCTCCCCATAACGTGGCGCTCCCCATCCTGAGAATACCAGCCTTCAGCCGTGTGGCTTTACCCTGGCTGGTATCAAAATTGGGGGGGACCGCACGTCGTTTTTTTTTTTAATTTATTTTACTGCACGATATAGACCCGCCCACCTGCGGCTGTGATTGGTTGCAGTGAGACAGCTGTCACTCAGCGTGGGGTCATGTCTGACTTTAACCAATCATAGGCGCCGGTGGGCGGGGAAAGCAGGGAATACCAGATTGAATAATGAGCGGCCGGCATTTTCAAAAGAGGAAAAGCCGCCGGAGCAGTGTGACAGCCGTGCAGCGCCGCGCTGGTGATCGGGGATCGGTGAGTATGAGAGAGGGGGAGAGACTAACCTACAGACAGAGAGAGGGACAGACAGAGAGAGAGACAGACAGAGAGAGCGACCAACTAACAAAGAAAGAGACCGACCGACAGACAGAGGGAGATTCACCGACATCCACAGAGATTGACCGACATGACAGATTCAATGGGTGGAGAACGCAGCTACAACGCACAAAAGTAGTGACATGCTGCTTTTTTTCCCGCATCGATTTTGGGCATCCAAAACACTGCGTTTACAAACGCAGCGTGTGCATTGATTTTTCGGCTTTCTCATAGACTTTGCTGGGGAAGCAGAACGCATGCAATTTGGCACTGAAAACGCTGCAGTTCAAAATGCGTTTCCGCGGGAAAAAACGCAACGTGCGCACATAGCCCTAACTCCACACGCCACTGACTCCTTCCACTGACTCAACACTTCCTCCAGCCAACTTTCCAACTGACCACTGGCCCCTCCCCTTGCTGGGTCTCTCCCAACAGATTGGGTGATGACTATCCAATTAGTACTCATCCCTTTTACCTGTTGCTAGGCAGTCTCCCAGTCCGGTGTTGTGGTATGTGTGTGGCCTGAAGGTGCTGGCGTGTTGACTGGCACGGATATTCCGGGGTTTGAGCTTCTGCGTTCACATTTGTGGGACTTGGAACCACAGGGGTGCTACATTAGTGATGGTCCAAAATGAGAATTATGTGCTATGTGCGCACATTGCTGATTTGGTGTAGAAGTTTTCTGCATGAAATCTGCACCTTCTTGCAGGAAAGCGCACCAAAAAAAAAAAAAAAAAAAACATGTGTTTTTGGGCCATGCATTTGTTTCTAAGAAGTCAATGGGTAGAATGGCTAACAAAAAAAAAAAGGCAGGAAAAAAATGAAAAATGCACCAACAATTGACATGGTGCAGGTTATTTTGGGCACTAAATCTGCAAGGAAAAAATAAACAGCGTGCTCACAGCACTTCAGAATTCTCATTGATTTTGCTATGTGATATAATCACTGGTACTGTGCTGAGAGGGTTAAGGTGTGTTACCTGGGCCGGCTCTGTTGTGGTCAGCTAATGAGAGAGGTGGGACGGCTGTTCACCATATCTCCACCTCGGGGTGTGGTCCCAGGAATGAAAGTCAGGCCTCTGGACACACCCATGGCCCTGCACTGAAGTTCATGTGCTGGAGGAAGTAGCTGGGTGTATTGGTGGGTGGAGGTAAGGAAACAGCATCTGAGAAGGCTCTGCAGGGACTTATGGACTGAACATAACTGAAGGGCTGAGGTTTGGGAATGTACCTGTTTTCCTGCCTCTACATGCCATGTGATGTCCGTACCAGCGCGGTGCTTTATGAAGTTGAATAAAGCAGGCTGTGATCTTAAAGGGAACCTGTCAGCAGAATGTCCCCTAAAACCTAACAGATTCCCCCTCTGCAGCTCCTGGGCTGCATTCTATAAAGGTCCCTGTTATGATTGTGCCCACTTTCTGACCAAAAAAAAAAGTGTTTATAAAGTTGTACCTTTTTGGCTTCGGATTCTGTAAATCTGACACGGGGGCGGGCTGCCTGATGGCCGTTATTCTGCCCCCTGGTCCTGTATGCCGCCCCCATCGCTGATTTCCATACTTATGGACGCCGCCCACTGCTCCAGCCATCCCCACGCATGCCCAGTGCTCATCTCTCGGGGATGAGCACTGTGCCCAGCGTCACCGCTGTTGACGTGCACGCAGGGTTAAGATTATGAGTATTAATCTTCTCTCCGCCTCTCCTCCTGATCGGTGTGGTTACCGCTCCGCGCTCATCCCATCTATTTCCTGCCTCGGGGCAAGATGGGAAGGAGGTGACGTGGGGGTCAGCAGCAGCGCACTTGCGCAGAACGAAGCAGGCCGAGGGGGAAAGCGCGGTCCCGCGATTATGGGCGGTTGCTTAGGAATAAACATCACAGCACCGCCCATAATCTTAACCCTGCGTGCACGTCACCAGCGGTGACGCTGGGCACAGTGCTCATCCACGAGAGATGGGCACTGGGCATGCGCGGGGATGGCTGGAGCAGTGGGCGGCATCCAGAAGTATGGAAATCAGCGATGGGGGCGGCATACAGGACCAGGGGGCAGAATAACGGCCATCAGGCAGCCCGCCCCCGTGTCAGATTTACAGAATCCGAAGCCAAAAAGGTACAACTTTATAAACACTTTTTTTGGTCAGAAAGTGGGCACAATCATAACAGGGACCTTTCTAGAATGCAGCCCAGGAGCTGCAGAGGGGGAATCTGTTAGGTTTTAGGGGACATTTCTGCTGACAGGTTCCCTTTAAGAAACTGTGCCTCCTGTGTCTACCTGAAGCCCTCATGCTGAGCGAGTAACCCCCTATGTTGCAAGGTGCAACGTCACAGCTAGCATAAAGATAGACATGCTGATTTGTGCCACAATCTGCACCAAAAATGTACTGTGCGCACACAGTCTAAAAAGTATCAGCAGAAACGGAAAGGATACACTAGGCACAAAGCCATTACACAAAAAAAAAAAGAAATTCACACCTACAGTGTTGTAATGGCTCTCTCTATTCTGCAAAAATTGAAGTTTAATCAAATATGCTAATTGGGCTGCTCAGGGCCCCTGGGAAAGGCTATACCGCTCAGTGCACAACTCCGCCTCTGCTTCACCATGGCCCCACCTCACTCACTGGTGACTGACAGCACTGGTGTTCCCGGAGAGAGCACTACCATATTTTTCGGACTATAAGACGCCCTTTTTCCCCCCCAAATGTTGGGGGAAAGTGGGGGGGGGGGTGTCTAATAGTCTGAATGTAGGGCTGCGGTGATTGAGGGTGCTGCGGGTCATCGGCCGCACGAGCAGGCTATGCAGTGCCTGCCGTGACCACATGCGCCCGCTCATTTTATATGCATGCATCCTCCCATCCATCATCTCTCGGCGCTGAAGCCGGCACTGACAGGTGGGCGGGATGATGGGCGGGGGGTGCACGCATGGTAATCAGCAAACCCACGTAATCACCCCTGGCAACTACAGCCTGGAGTGATCATGTGCGGCTATATTTACTGCTCCCTGCGCATCATCATCAGCGCAGGGGGCAGTGAATAAGTACAGTATACTCAACGGCCACTGATCCCTGCAGCATCGCGATGTCCTCCTGTCTGCCGGCCCGCTGATCTGTGTAGAGAACAGTGAGCACAGCGATGACGTCATTGCTGTGCCCACCGCTCTCCACACATATCAGCGGGCTGGCAGACGGGAGGACATCGCGATGTTGCAGGGAACGGTGACAGCTCCACACAGGTCAGCGGCGCTGCTGCTGCTACAGACAGGAAGACGAGCGATGCTACAGGGAGTGAGGAAAGTTGAGTATAAACTTTTTTTTTTTGTTTTTCTGTGCCATAGGATACAGGCCATATAGCAGGATGGGGGTATATTATGAGCAGGATGGGGGCTATACCAGGATGAGGGACATATATACAAGGATGGAGATTTACAAGGCAGGAGGATTATTACCAGGATGGGGTACCTTAGTAGAGAATTTGGGGACATTACCCCCATAACAGTGTCAGCAGCAGATCCTCGCCCCATAACAGTGTGTCATGACCACATTTTTTGCTTAAAATTTTATTTTCTTCCTCTAAAACCAGGGCATGTCTTATGGTCCGGTGCGTCTTATAGTCCGAAAAAAATGGTAAGTATTGTAATCACTGCCTTCCTCACTGACAACACTGAATGTGCAATTTTGTAGAGGCTTTACCCACTACAAAGCTATGTGCTTAGTTTACTGTCAGTTTGGCTGACAATTCTTTTAACCCCTTCACGACTGGCCGATTTTTCGCTGTTTTTTTTTTCGCCATTCATCCTCCGAGAGCCGTAACTTTTTTATTTTTCAGTCAATATGGTCATGTGAGGGCTCATTTTTTGTGGAACGAGCTGTACTTTTAAATGAAACTGTGACTTTTACCATATAGTGTACTGTTAAACTGCAAAAAAATCCAAATGCAGAAAAATTGCAAAAAAAATATTTTATTCACTGTGTTCACTGATGTGTGGGTGTGATACCTGAGGTCAGTGCGAGTTCGTAGACACCAAATGGGTTTACTGTTATCTAAGGGGTTAAAAAAAAAAAATTAGAAGAAGTTTGCCCGAAAAAAGTGGCGTTTGTTTTACGCCATATTCCGAGACCCGTAGCATTCTCAATTTTCACGATCTATGGCTTAGGGATGGCTTATTTTTTGCATCACAGGCTGACGTTTTTAACGGTACTACTTTTGCGCAGATGCTACGTTTTGATCACCTGTTATCGCATTTAGCGCAAAATTTGTGGCGTAATTTTTGCGTCTGGAATTTTTTTGCCGTTACGCCGTTTACTGATCAGATTCATTGATTTTATATTTTGATAGATCGGGCATTTCTGAACGTGGCGATACCAAATTATTTATATTTTTTAACCCTTTAATTTTCAATGGGTCGAAAGGGGGGTGATTTGAACTTTTAGGTTATTTTTTTTTATTTTTTTAAAAAAAAATTTTTTTTTTTTATATTTTACTAGGTCCCCTAGGGGACTATATGGATCAGCTGTCTGATCGTGCTGCTATATCTGTTGATCACAGATACACACCTGTGATCAGCAGATATGCTCATTTCGTGTCTCACCCAGCTGTCGGCAGTGTGAGGCAGGAAGTGAGTCATGTGAGCCAACAGGAGTCCTCACATGTGCTACCAACGCAACCACCGGAAGTCGTGTGACTTCTTGTATCGACCGTGAGTAAATATTTACCGTTGTCACCATTATAATGGCGCTGTGACATATTGACAGCGCCATTTAAAGGGGTTAATAAGCATGGGCGGATAACGATTCCGCTCGTGCCTAGCACACGTCAGCTGTACAAATCAGCTGATATGTGCGCCGATCGCTCCAAGCTGCTTGTAGCAGACAGCGGGCAGTAAGGCTATGTGTCCACGCTGCGGAAAATGCGCGGATTTTGCCGCGGATTTCTCGCGGAAAAGCCGCGGATTTTCCGAAAATCTGCAGCAGCGGCACTTCCCAGCCATTTCTATGGCATTTTGGAAATGCTGTGCCCATGCTGCGGATTTTTCCGCGGCGGATTTGCCGCGGATTTTGATCCGGAAAAATCTGCAACATGTCAATTATTGTTGCGGATTTTGATCCGGATTTTGGCTATAGAATTAAGAAAAAAAAAAAAAATCCGCACCTTTGAAAAGGTGCGGATTTGCCTGGAAAGTCGCGGATTTTCATGCAGAAAAATCCGCAGCAACATTCTACCGTGGATACATAGCCTAACACTATGACCGCTAGGACATAAGATTACTGCCCACGGTCTTTAAGAGGTTAAAGCACCACTCCAGCATTTTGGGGGTTTTTCAGCACTGGAGTAACACTTTAAATGTAAGCATTCTGTCATATACTCACCTTCCACCGTCTTCTTATTAATAAATTATTCTGCATTGTTTATATAGTGCCAACATATTCTGTAGCGCTTGACAGAAACCATCAACACTGTCCCCATTGGGGCTCACAATCTAAGTTTCCTATCAGTAGGTCTTTGGAGTATGGGAGGAAACCGGAGAACCAGGAGGAAATCTTGACAAACACGGGGAGGACTTAAACTCCTGATGGATGTTGTCCTTGGTGGGATGTGAACCCAGGATCCCAGCGCTGCAAAAGAACATTGCTAACCACTGAGCCATTGTTGCACCTTCACGTTTTAATCAATAGTACTCCAGTCTCGCGACGCCATCTTGTAACTAACTTCTCCCTGGACGGAAGTCAAAAATTACATCACAAAGCTCCTAATCCGAAGATAAGCTGACCACTTGACATCCAGTTAATTTAAACCCCAGCAATCAAGTAAATGAAACTTGAAAGCACTCTAAGGCTAGGTTCACACACTGCGTTTTTTTGATGCTGCGTTTTTGTGCGTTTTTTGCGGCAAAAACCGCACAAAAACGCACCCGCGTCAAAAAAACGCGGCCATAAACGTATGCGTTTTTTTGCCGCGATTTGGTGCGTTTTTTGCTGCGTTTTGCTGAGTTTTTGCTCACTGCATCTTTATGCGTTTTTTATCAGTGAACAAAAAAAAAAAGGTCTGATGTCATTTCCTTCTTCAATATGTTCTTCATTCTCCACTAGTGTATGCAGGAGAGCAGACAGCTGCAGAACTACAGGGTTCAGCATACTCCATCCAATAGTGTATGCAGGAGAGCAGACAGCAGCTGCAGAACTACAAGGCTCAGCATGCTCCATCCAGGACTGTATGCTGGAGGGAGAGTCAAGGCTCAGCATCCTCCATCCAATAGTGTATGTAGGAGAGCAGACAGCAGCTGTCGAACTACAAGGCTCAGCATCCTCCATCCAATCGTGTATGCAGGAGAGCAGACAGCAGCTGTCGAACTACAAGGCTCAGCATCCTCCTTCCAGGACTGTATGCAGGATTTCTTTGCCCCCCCAAACAAAAAAAATGACGTGGGCTTCACCATATTTTTGTATGCTAGCCGGGTACAGCAGGCAGGTACAGGCTGCTCCCAACCCCCAGCTGCCTATTTGTACCCGGCTGGGAACCAAAAATATAGAGAAGCCCTTTTTTTTATTTCATGAATTAAAAAAAAAAAAAATGACGTGAGCTTCGCCAAATTTTTGTGTCCAGCCGGGTACAACTAGGCAGCTGGGGATTGGAATCCACAGTGCAGGGTGCCCATGCTTTCTGGGCACCCCCGGTGCGAATTGCAGTCCGCAGCCACCCCAGAAAATGGCGCTTTCATAGAAGCGCCATCTTCTGGCGCTGTATCCAACTCTCTCCAGCTGCCCTGATGCCGGGTGGCTCACTGGGTAATAATGGGGTTAGGGCTAGCTGTATATTATCAGCTAGCCCTAAGCCCGAAATTCATGGTGTCACGCCAATATTAGACATGGCCACCATGAATTTCTAGTAAAGATAAAAAAAAACACAACACACAGAAAAATATTTTTATTAGAAATAAAACAACACAATTAGTGACTCCATCTTTATTGAAATAAAGAACCCCCCTCCACAGTAATCCTGGGTCAAGGGTCCCGCGCCGTCCAATCCGGATCCAATATCATCTGATCGGTTTGCTGGAAGGCAAAGCGATCAGATGATGTGTGAGGATCAAGTGCCTGAATCACATCACACATCAGCTGATTGTATAAAAGCCGTTTATACAATCAGCAGATGCATCTGTAAAAAAAAAAAAAACTCACCTATGTGATGATTACCGGCAGCTCCTAGAGCGAGTCTGATCCCGTCCGATCGCTGCAGCAGCTGCCGGTAATCAGGGATGAAGTCTCCTGACGCATCCGCTGATAGGTTAAGCCGGCTGGCCGCTGGCGTCACCCCGAGACTTACGATCAGCTGATGCGTTAGGTGACTGCATCAGGTTATCCATCGCCAGGTCCTGCACCCGGGGAGCGGCGTGTCCGGGGAGACTGCACACACCCGGAGCGGCGGTACCAGGAGGAGGATCTGGGAGCGGGCATGGCACCGGGAGTCTGCAGACAGGTGAGCTTTTTTTTTTTTCTACTGTTCACTTTTGATTTCGCAGCCGCTTCCACCTCCTGCCCGTACATGGCGCCGCATGGGAGCATACATGCACAGGATGGGAGGTGGAAGCAGCGGTGACGGTACCGGGAGGATTCACGCTTCTGTGTTTACTGACAGAAGGAATCCTCTTCATGTCACTTTACTACCCACCTCCTGCGTTTATAGCTGCGTTTTTGGTCTTAGAAACGCACTAAAACGCACCAAAACGCACTTATTTGCATTTCTCATTGCGTCTTTCAACATCCCATTGCACTCAATGGATGAAAAGCGCAGTGAAAAACGCGGGAATAATTGACATGCTGCGTTTTTGTGGCACCACAAAAATGCAGCTGAAAAAAAACGCTGTGTGCAGCCAGCAAAAATGAAAACTCAGACTTTGCTGGGGAAGCAAAGTCATGCAGTTTTCTGAGCAAAAACGCACCCGAAAACTGCGCAAAAACGCACTGTGTGAACTTACCCTATGGAGAGTCAGAACAAGACTTGTATTGATCTGTGACCGCTGGCGCGCTCTATGAAACACTGTAGCGGCTGGCAGGTCACAAATCGCCAGAGGCCGACTGGAGTGACGTTGGAAAAAAAAAAAAATGAAGATGGCAGCAGGCGAGTATAAGACCGGGACAGGGGACTTCAATTTAAAGACCCATCCCAGCAGGGAATTGAACGTAAAAAAAATAAGTACTGGAGTGGTGCTTTAAGGCCGGCTTTTCACTTGCGATTATCTCGCACGAGTGCAATGCGAGAAAATCTCGCATTGCACTTGGACACATGTTAATCAATGAGGCAGGACCCATCTGCTATTTTTTCCCAGTCCAAATCGGACTGAGAAAAAAAAAAAAAGAAAAAAAAATCGCAGCATGCTGCGTTTTGGCGAGTTTCTCACAAGAGTCAGTCCAATGCAAGTCTATGGGTGCATACTAACCATCCTAGTGACATGCGTTTTTCACAATAGATTTCACGCATGTAGCAGAGAACAATGTAAATGCTTCTGTACATAACATTACATGAGTAGCAGCTGCTAAGGGTAAAAACTGATTGCACACTGAAAGCACACTGATGACTAGTGAACTAAAATCGGCCGACTTTTTATCATGCAACTCGGACCGATTTTACACGCATAAGTGTGTTTCCAGCCTAAGAGGGAAAGTATCATTTTTGAATCATTGCTTTTATTATATGTGTACCCCCAACATCAGTTGACCAGTTGGAGTTCAGTTACTTTAAACCCCAGCAAGTGGAGAAAACTTGAAAGCAAGTGTTCAATTTCCCTTCAGTGCCCCAGATGGAGAAATTGCTAGTACCCCTTACAGCGCACCAATCACCAGGATTTTCCTATATAATCTAAAGCCAGTGCTATACTGGCACCATCATGCTGATTCTATACAAACCTTTAGTTATCAGCTCAGATTTATAGTTTTTGAAATTCAAGTAAAGTTTGTGAAATTTACAGCTTTTCGACTGGCAGCAGCTGCAGAGCAAGTAATAGCTGGGGTGGGTTTTCATAGCGATTTCTGCCCCCTGCCTGCTGTTCCTCCCTCATTTATGCTAATTCCATAATAGCGTTTTACTAATGATTGTGACTATATCCCAGTGGCTAGAAGGACCTTAGGCGTGACTTGCTTGGTTTGTGAGTGTGGTGAGGTTTCCTCCCATTCACTATAATGATGCAAAGGGAGGCTTTGCTCCCCTGCACCTGACAATCTGGGGGTCTTACCCCGAGACCCGCACTTCTATCCTCCTAGCCATCTTAGTGAAGATATTAGTAAAAAGTAATGGCTATATCCCAGTGACTAGAAGGACCTCTGCTGTCATCATACCCATGTGACCAGAAGGAGCAGGGCCTCCACTAATATAGCTGATACCAGGAAGCAACATTATTTTTTGAAGTCTACGTGGGAATGGAGTTGATTATAATAGAAGTGGGGATCTGGAGGCAAGACTTCCAGATGGTGGGAGTGCAGAGGGGGGGGTGAAGCCCCCCTTTGCATCATTATATTGGACGGGAGGAAACATCACCATGCCCACTAACCAAGTGAGTCACGGCCAAGGTCCTTCTAGCTACTAGGATATAGTCACAACCATTAGTAAAACACTATAATGGAATTAGCATAAATAAAAATGGGGGGGGGGGAAATCAATATGAAAACCCACCCCAGCTATTACTTGCTCCACGGCTGCTGGCAGTCAAAAAGCTGTATAGTTCACAAACTTTACTTGCTTGGATTTAAAAAAAAAAAACTATACATTCTAGCTGACAACTAAAAGGTATGTATAGAATTGTCAAGGTAGAGATTTTGAGTAAAGATAGCTAATGGTATCTTAATACAGGGTATCAGAGACCGGTGCCGTATTAACTGTATAATAGAGCTGATATTAATGAATCAGACAATGACCACACTGACATGTTCTCTTTTTGAGACCGCATCACCAACTGAACTAGTGTATTCTATAGCTCAGATTTTAGTATTACATTCCAACCTTCAGACATGTACAAAAAGTATCAATTTGTTTTCTCTCACACATCGAAGCTGCATAGAGAGGGTTGGGGAGTGTAGGTACCCACATTTCATCCCATGGATGGGACATTCCTTCTTTGTGTGGAACTACTGATAAGCATAAATACTTTCTTTGTTCATAGTTTATACATCTGTTCACTTATCCTTGGCAACCCCTTCATGACTATACAGCTTAAGGCCACGTCTCACTAAGCAACATCGCTAGCAACATCGCTTCTGAGGCACGACTTTTGTGACGCAACAGCGATGTTGCTAGCGATGTTGCGGTGTGTGACATCCAGCAACAACCTGGCCCCTGCTGTGAGGTCGCTGGTTGTTGCTGAATGTCCTGGACCATTTTTTTAGTTGTTGCTCTCCCGCTGTGAAGCACACATCGCTGTGTGTGACAGCGAGAGAGCAAGAACTGAATGTGCAGGGAGCCGGCTTCTGCGGACGCTGGTAACAAAGATAAATATCGGGTAACTAAGAAGCCCTTTCCTTGGTTACTCGATATTTACCTTCGTTACCAGCGTCCGCCGCTCTCACGCTGTCAGTGCCGGATCCCTGCTCCCTGCACACATT
This sequence comes from Anomaloglossus baeobatrachus, assembly GCF_048569485.1. Lineage (NCBI taxonomy): Eukaryota > Metazoa > Chordata > Amphibia > Anura > Aromobatidae > Anomaloglossus > Anomaloglossus baeobatrachus. The sequence goes on from NC_134362.1 coordinate 110,284,036, forward strand.
GCCAGAGTACACATCGGGTAATTAACCCGATGTGTACTGTGGCTAGGTGTGCAGAGAGCCAGTGCTAAGCGGTGTGCGCTGGTAACCAAGGTAAATATCGGGTTGGTTACCCGATGTTTACCTTAGTTACCAAGCGCAGCATCGCTTCCACGCGTCGCTGCTGGCTGGGGGCTGGTCACTGGTTGCTGGTGAGATTTGACAGCTCACCAGCAACCCGTGTAGCGACGCTCCAGCGATCCCTGCCAGGTCAGGTTGCTGGTGGGATCGCTGGAGCGTCGCTTAGTGTGACGGTACCTTTAGAATTATATTATAGATCTGTTCAATTGCCACAGACACACAGATAATTATGTTACTACATCTATATTTTGATTATTTACATACACAGATATTCTTATTATGTTTAAACAAACAAGCTATAGCTCAGGCCATCTCCACAGTATCAGCCTGATAGTGCCAGTATAGCATTGGCTTTAAGTTATATAGGAAAATTCTGCTGATTGGAGAGCTAAAAAGCCATTATGTAGCTATGTATAATAGACATATGGGGTCCTCCAAAATACAGCAAAACACGTGTGAACAGAGTTTAAACAGGATATTACACTCTTAGGGTACTTTCACACTTGCGTTTATTTCCTTCCGTTACAATCCGCCCTTTTGGAAAACAGCGGAATCCGTTAACGGATTCCGCTGTTTCCCATAGACTTGTATGGGTGACGGATTGTACCAAAAGGAGCTGCGTTGCTTCCGCTGGGCGATGCTCCGTTGCTTCCGCCCAGCGGGAGGAACGCAGCATGTAACGTTGTTTTGAGCAGCGGAATCCTCTGGATTTCACTGCGCATGCTCCTTTTTTTTTTTTTTTTTTTTTTTAAATCAAAACTTTATTTTGGCTCGCGGTGGCCGAACGTTCAGCTGAGCGCCCGGCCGTCGGCAAGCGACAGCGCTCAGCTGAAGGACCGGCCGCCAGCATGCCCGGCCGCCGACAAGTGACAGCGCTCAGCTGATCACCCGGCGGCCAGCTGCAGGGAGCGATCAGCTGATCACCCGGCGGCCGGCTGCAGGGAGCGATCAGCTGATCACCCGGCGGCCGGCTGCAGGGAGCGATCAGCTGATCGTTCACAATAGTCTGCCGCTGGTAAAACTGTAAAAAAAAATGAAAAAAAATAAAAAAAAAAAATCAAAACGAATTGCGTTGTTTTGCAGCATCCGTTGCATCCGTTGTGCCACTATATGCAACACATCCGTTGCATCCGTTACACAACGCAATGCAACGGATACCGTTCAATGCAAGTGTGAAAGTACCCTTATTGACCTGACATTTTCGACCCATGACACTTAAGGTCCAGTCACACTAAGCAACTTACCAGCGATCCCAACAACGATAGGGATCGCTGGTAAGTTGCTAGGAGGTTGCTGGTGAGCTGTCACACTGCGACGCTCCAGCGATCCCACCAGCAACCTGACCTGGCAGGGATCGCTGGAGCGTGGCTACACGAGTTGCTGGTGAGCTCACCAGCAACCAGTGACCAGCCCCCAGTCTCCTAGTTACAGCACACATCAGGTTAATTAACCCGATGTGTGCTGCAGCTAAATGTGCACAGAGCAGGGAGCAGCGCACACTGCTTAGTGCTGGCTCCTTGCTCTCCTAGTTACAGCACACATCGGGTTAATTAACCCGATGTGTGCTGCAGCTACATGTGCACAGAGCAGGAGCCGGCACTGACAGTGAGAGCGGAGGAGGCTGGTATCAAAGGTAAATATCGGGTAACCAAGGACAGGGCTTCTTGGTTACCCGATGTTTACATTAGTTACCAGCCTCAGCAGAAGCCGGCTCCCTGCTCACTGCACATTAGTTGTTGCTGTCTCGCTGTCACACACAGCGATCTGTGCTTCACAGCAGGACAGCAACAACTAAAAAATGGCCCAGGACATTCAGCAACAACCAACGACCTCACAGCAGGGGCCAGGTTGTTGCTGGATGTCACACACAGCAACATCGCTAGCAACGTCACAAAAGTTGTTCGTTACCAGCGATGTTGCTAGCGATGTTGCTTAGTGTGACGGGGCCTTTACGAGACGTTATGAGCCACCTGGTACTGTTGGCTCGACTTCCAATAGACAGACGAATATAATTAGGCACTGAGATAAAAGAAAAGAAATACCTTGTGGATGAAGGTGTGAGGAGGGACAGCACTTGCCCCCACCGGCCTTCCTCCCCTCACCACAAACTTGACAGTCCAGTTTATATCTTGTGTTACCTAAAATGGTTTGTATTCTTCTATGTGCAATGTATCTCTATGGTTTACATTTTGTTTACTGATGTCAAGTTAAATGAAGAATAAAATGGGATATTACACAACCAACAATTAGCAAACGAGTAGTTGACGGTGGGTGGTTTAGTGTCACCGGTCGTCTGTTCCACTTTCTGAATGTTACCAAGTATGTTACTACAGCAGAGCCAAGTACAGACTCTACATATACACATATTAGGAAATATAAATCTTCATGGGAGCACTTCTTTAAATACAAAATATTTCCCCCTCATAAATAAATCCATAAGAAATGTATATGCCATACAATTTTTTTAATGAACGAAACATACCTAACATATCATTAGGACAAACCAGTGGCATAACATGATGAAGCCTACATGATCTACTATCACGGGTATTTAATCGTATTGCTGTTTTCATATCGACCAAGGGACCTTTTGGACCCCTAGGCTCTAGGACAAAGGAATAGTGAAGGTGCAGCCCCTGCAGCTATTAGGCTATGTGCACACGTTGCGTACAAGCCCTGCAGAAATTTCTGCAGCGATCTGAAGAGCACATGTGCGCTTTAGATCGCTGCAGAAATGTCCGTAGTGAGCGCCGATTCCATGCGCTCTGCCTGCAGCTCCTGCCATAGACAGAGCAGGAGCTGCCGGCAAAGCGCAGGAAAGAAGTGACATGTCACTTCTTTTTGCGCAGCGCTTCGGCAGTAGCCGAAGCGCTGCGCTCTTAGACGCCACGTGCGCACGGCCCCTGCACAATCTCCATAGATTGTGCAGGGGACGCAGGACGCATGCAGTTACGCTGCGCTACAAAGCGCAGCGTAACTGCATGTTTTTACGCAACGTGCGCACATAGCCTTAAGCTGGTGTCACACATAACGACGACGACAACGACGTCGCTGCTACGTCACCATTTTCTGTGACGTTGCAGCGACGTCCCGTCGCTGTCGCTGTGTGTGACATCCAGCAACGACCTGGCCCCTGCTGTGAGGTCGCCGGTCGTTGCTGAATGTCCAGCTTCATTTTTTGGTCGTCACTCTCCCGCTGTGACACACACATCGCTGTGTGTGACAGCGAGAGAGCGACGAAATGAAGCGATCAGGAGCCGGCACTGGCAGCTGCGGTAAGCTGTAACCAGCGTAAACATCGGGTAACCAAGGGAAGACCTTTCCCTGGTTACCCGATGTTTACGCTGGTTACCAGCCTCCGCCGCTCTTGCTGCCAGTGCCGGCTCCTGCACTGTGACATGTGGCTGCAGTATGCATCGGGTAATTAACCCGATGTATACTGTAGCAAGGAGAGCAAGGAGCCAGCGCTAAGCAGTGCGCGCGGCTCCTTGCTCTCTGCACTGTGACATGTAGGTGCAGCACACATCGGGTTAATTAACCCGATGTGTACTGTACCTAGGAGAGCAAGGAGCCAGCGCTAAGCGCGGCTCCCTGCTCTCTGCACATGTAGCACAGCGACGTTATGATCGCTGCTTCTGCTGTGTTTGACAGCTAAGCAGCGATCATGACAGCGACTTACAAGGTCGCTGTTACGTCACCGAAAATGGTGACGTAACAGCGACGTCGTTGTCGCTGTCGCTTAGTGTGACACCAGCTTTAGGGTATGTGTACACCATGTCCTTTAATCCCCAGTGAACCTGCTGAGAATCCACATCAGAAAACAATAGATTTGTTTACTGTTAGTAAAACACAATAAAAGATGCCAGGGGTCTTCAGTCTGTGCTTTCAGACTCCCTATTAGATTAGTTTATGGCCTTTTTCAAGTGGAAGTTACCTGAAGGTCAGGTGACTTCTTTTTAAAGCACCTCTCCAGTTTTTTTGGCTAAAGTGGTGCTTTAAATCTACATTTCTTGACTTCTCTCTTAAGGCCCAGTCACACACAACGACTTACCAGCGATCCTGAAAACGATGCGACCTGATAGGGATCGCAGGTAAGTCGTTGGTGAGATGTCACACAGTCAGACCTTACCAGTGATGCAGGAACGATGCAGGTCACAGTAGCGACCTGTATAACGATCTCAGCAGTCACTGTGATCCTGTCACACAGTGTCAAACACAGCGATGTGTCCTGCCCAGCAGGACATCACCTTTGAAGAAAATGGCTTGAACCATTCTGCAACGACTAGAGATCTCACAGCAGAGGCCTGATCGCTGGTAGGTGTCACACATAACAAGATCGCTAACGGGATCGCTACTGCGTCACGGAAACCGTGCCTCAGCAGCGATTTCGCTAGCGATCTCGTTGTGTGACGGTACCTTTAGGCTTTGTGCCCACGTGTGCGCGCTCTGCATCGCAGCATAAAGTCACTGCACGTCCGCTTGACAGCGCAGCTGAAAAGCTCTGTTCTGAAACTTTGGTGACTGCAGAATTCGTGCGCTCTGGATGCTGCCTCTCCCTATAGACAAAATGGAGACAGCATGCAAAGCGCACGAAAGAAGTGACATGTTGCTTTTCAGAATGCAGCGATTTGGCAGCATGCAAATCGCTGTGTTCTAAAACGCAACATGGGCATGGATTATGCAATCGAAACAGAAGAGTCTTTATATTTACCAAAGTATGAAGATACCCAAAAGACACCGTGGTACAAATGTATAAAACATTTTATTTATTATTAATGCATAGGGTATACATAACAATGATTTTAAGAAAAACCGGAGTGAGTGAGTGAAGGAAAAGGAGGGGAAGAACCCCACGTGACCCAGGATGGATCTCAGATCTCACATAGGACCTGCAGTAATGTTTATAATACTAAAAGGTAACCTCATGCAAGTGTAAGAGGATGCTAACACAATAAACCAAGGTCTACTGTCCAGCTAAACGGTAACCTCATGCGTCCCCACGTGTACACCAGGACATATTGGCGATCTGCTTGTTTAGGTAAGCCCCTTCTACCTTGCTGGACAGTAGACTTGGTTCTTATTGTGTTGGCATTTTTGCACTCGCATGAGGTTACCGTTTAGCTGGACAGTAGACCTTGGTTTATTGTGTTAGCATCCTCTTACACTTGCATGAGGTTACCTTTTAGTATTATAAACATTACTGCAGGTCCTATGTGAGATCTGAGATCCATCCTGGGTCACGTGGGGTTCTTCCCCTCCTTTTCCTTCACTCACTCACTCCGGTTTTTCTTAAAATCATTGTTATGTATACCCTATGCATTAATAATAAATAAAATGTTTTATACATTTGTACCACGGTGTCTTTTGGGTATCTTCATACTTTGGTAAATATAAAGACTCTTCTGTTTCGATTGCATTATTCTTGAGTTGTTGCCTATAACTTATCTGTGGTTCCTTATGCTATATATTATGGGCATGGATTATGCACAATCTCCATAGATTGTGCTGGGGACGCAGGACGCATGCAGTTACGCTGCAGTGCAGATCGCAGCGTAACTGCATGCAATACGCACACGTAGGCACTGAGCCTTAGGCCTCACTCGCTCTTGCATTTAATACGGACAAGAGCAATCCGATAAAACATCAGATTGCACTCGCACCAGTGTTAAAGGGAACCTGTCACCACTTTTTTGGACTATAAGCTGCGGCCACCACCACCGGGCTCTTATATACAGCATTCTAACATGCTGTATATAAGAGCCCAGGCCAAGGGTATAACATAAAAAATTCTTACCTAACGGTCGCGCGGTGGGCCTAATGGGCGTCTCCGTTGTCCAGTGCCGGCGCCTCCTCTTTCGGCCATCTTCGTCCTCTTTCTGAAGCCGCGGTGCATGACGCGTCTACGTCATACACACTTGCCGATCCTGCTCAGGACCTGAATGCCAGCGAGTGTGTATGACGTCGGACCCGTCATGCACCGCGGCTAGAGAAGGAGCACAGATAGCCAAAAGAGGTGGCGCCGTACAACGGAGACTCCTATTAGGCCCACCACGCGACCGTTGAGTATTATAACGTGTTTTTTATGTCATACCCCCGGCCTGGGCTCTTATATACAGCATGTTAGAATGCTGTATATAAGAGCCGGTGGTGGTAACTGCAGCTTATAGGCCAAAAAAGTGGTGACAGGTTCCCTTTAAACAATTAGGTAGTGGTCATCTGCGATTTATTTCTCATGTTGAATCGACCACAGAAAAATAAATAAAATAAATAAATAAATGGCTACATGCTGCGTTTGGCAGCATATATTGGATCACAAGCACCCATACAAGTCTATAGGTGCGTAAGAAACATCGGACTGCACTGATGACAAGTGATATACAGAGACAAGCAGTGGAGAAGATGGAGAAATTAATCTCTCCCTCTTTTCAGCCTCTGTGATCATTAGTATATCACATCCGGTTCTCTGGCTTCCTATGCCATACGCTAATGAGAGGGAGGCCTTATACTCACCCTCTGGCGTCTTCACATTTTTTTGACAGTGCTCCGGGCCCATGGCATTTTGTGACTGTAACTTCTGACTAGACGGAAGTCAGAGGTTACGTCACAAGGTCTCAATGCAAGTCTATGGGAGCCAGAATGAGGCCAGAACGAGATTCTCATAGACTTGTATTGAGATGTGACCTCCGACATACTCCATGAACACTGGAGCTGCCGGTATGTCATAATTCACAGAAGACTGGCCATTCTTTTCAGAGCAATTTCAAACGGGTTTTGGAGCAGACCCACCTAAGAGAGACATGCACATACCCTAGGGTTATGCCCCTGGGGCAACCCGTTTTATCTGCAGACCTACTGGCGACCAGCTGAAATCACTAGGAAAAAAAACAATCACATACAGCGCATCCTGCAGGAAGAGTGCAGTATTACATTCAGATGAAAGCCTGTAATACATGATCTGGCCCCGCTCTATGGCTTCTATATGCCTTTACTTTCATGGATCTCACTTTTCTGCACTCCCCTCGTGGAGGCGCACGAGGTGCAATGTGTGAGGTCAGAGGGCCACAAGGTCTCGCTCCAAGAACAGTCCTTGCCTTTGGCCATGACCACTTACTACAAGATGGACATGGCTGGAGGAGATTTATCACAATATGGTTAGAGATAAAACAATGGCTGTACTCTGCCAGATTTATGTGGGTCTCCACCATTTTACTGACATAACAGTGAGAGGGTCACACCAAGTGCCTGCAAACTTTCCCAGCACTAATTTACAAATGAAAACGTGGGCAGCTAGTACAGACCTGGCACTGTATAGGGGAGGGCACTATACAGGGGGGACACAGCATTATCAAGGTACAATCTCACAAATCTCCCCCAATCGATATCCCAGGCCTGAAAGAAAAGACATGAGAAGCCATGGAGACACCCATAGAGCAGACAATGTGAATGACCCCATTTATAATACACCCCACCACCCACTCCCAAACTTTAATAATCACACAATGATCGTGGACCTTCCCTCACATTCCACAGACACCCCCTCCCCCAGCAGAGCAGCATCTTTACCTTGGTCTGTGCTACCAGGGGCAGGGGAAGGAGCAGGAGAGGCAGCACAAAAGTGATGATGATGTCCCTCTGCTGCCAGAGCTGCTGCAATATAGACATTGCCATGTGAAGACACAACAAGCCCGGGATCCAGACGGGCAGGGGATGCTGCAGAGGAGGCAGGGCCGGGGCATGCATGCATCCAGGAGGAGAGAGCCAGGACTGAGGCCGGGGCTGTGCACAGATGAGTCTCACCTCAGCATGTCTGCCGGCCTCTGCAAATCAAACACAAGGGGAGAATCAGCCTGGCTGCAGACCCTCCCCCATGCGATGGGCAGGCAGTCAGCAGTGAGGAGAGGGAGGCACTGACAAAAGAGTCCTGCATATGAATGTGGCCAGCAGCCCCCGGTGCCACGTCACTGCCAGCAGCCGGGGATCACCCGTCAGGCCTCCCTGAGAGGGCACCGCTGCTGAAATGCGGCATTGTGCCGCCTGTACCTCAGACGGGAGCTGCAGCAGCGTCTGGGCGCTCTGCCCTGTCTGCCCGTCCTGCCTCCCTGCTCTGCCCGTCCTGCCTCCCTGCTCTGCCCGTCCTGCCTCCCTGCTCTGCCCGTCCTGCCTCCCTGCTCTGCCCGTCCTGCCTCCCTGCTCTGCCCGTCCTGCCTCCCTGCTCTGCCCGTCCTGCCTCCCTGCTCTGTCCGTCCTGCCTCCCTGCTCTGCCCTGTCTGCCTGTCCTGCCTCCCTGCTCTGCCCGTCCTGCCTCCCTGCTCTGCCCGTCCTGTCTCCCTGCTCTGCCTTGTCTGCCTGTCCTGTCTCCCTGCTCTGCCTTGTCTGCCTGTCCTGTCTCCCTGCTCTGCCCTGTCTGCCTGCTCTGCCCTGTCTGCCCGTCCTGCCTCCCTGCTCTGCCTTGTCTGCCCGTCCTGCCTCCCTGCTCTGCCTTGTCTGCCCGTCCTGCCTCCCTGCTCTGCCTTGTCTGCCCGTCCTGCCTCCCTGCTCTGCCTTGTCTGCCTGTCCTGTCTCCCTGCTCTGCCTTGTCTGCCTGTCCTGTCTCCCTGCTCTGCCTTGTCTGCCTGTCCTGTCTCCCTGCTCTGCCCTGTCTGGCCGTCCTGCCTCCCTGCTCTGCCCGTCCTGCCTCCCTGCTCTGCCTTGTCTGCCTGTCCTGTCTCCCTGCTCTGCCCGTCCTGCCTCCCTGTCCTGCCTCCCTGCTCTGCCTTGTCTGCCTGTCCTGCCTCCCTGCTCTCCCTGCTCTGCCCGTCCTGCCTCCCTGCCTCCCTGCTCTGCCCGTCCTGCCTCCCTGCTCTGCCTGTCCTGTCTCCCTGCTCTGCCTTGTCTGCCTGTCCTGTCTCCCTGCTCTGCCCTGTCTGCCTGCTCTGCCCTGTCTGCCCGTCCTGCCTCCCTGCTCTGCCTTGTCTGCCCGTCCTGCCTCCCTGCTCTGCCTTGTCTGCCTGTCCTGTCTCCCTGCTCTGCCTTGTCTGCCTGTCCTGTCTCCCTGCTCTGCCTTGTCTGCCTGTCCTGTCTCCCTGCTCTGCCCTGTCTGGCCGTCCTGCCTCCCTGCTCTGCCCGTCCTGCCTCCCTGCTCTGCCTTGTCTGCCCGTCCTGCCTCCCTGTCCTGCCTCCCTGCTCTGCCTTGTCTGCCTGTCCTGCCTCCCTGCTCTGCCTTGTCTGCCCGTCCTGCCTCCCTGCTCTGCCCGTCCTGCCTCCCTGCTCTGCCCGTCCTGCCTCCCTGCTCTGCCTTGTCTGCCTGTCCTGTCTCCCTGCTCTGCCCTGTCTGCCCGTCCTGCCTCCCTGCTCTGCCCGTCCTGCCTCCCTGCTCTGCCTTCTCTGCCTGTCCTGTCTCCCTGTTCTGCCCGTCCTGCCTCCCTGCTCTGCCCTGTCTGCCTGTCCTGTCTCCCTGCTCTGCCCTGTCTGCCTGCCCTGCTCAGAATGACTTCAGGGAAAGTGTGCCAGTTCTGGGGAGCAGATGACTGGCTTTGTGGCTGCCTGGCATATGCTTTGTCTTGTACTCAGGGGATGTGCACACCACGTCTTTTTCTTGCAGATTTGACCTGAAATCCCCTGAAGAAAACACCCAATACTATGCACACATACATACTATGTCTAGGTAATTAGCTGTTCACATGCTCAGGCTTTTCAGCGTCTTTGAAAAATAAAGGACACCAAGCTGTTGAAACAAGTGACTGACCATTGTCCGGGCTTCTGCTCTGAAAACTATACTTTACAATACTAGTCAATAGGAAGGATTGTAAGACGCCCGGACGTATTTTTGAGCGGTTTCTCCGCATTTTCACTTCATAAACAGATAACGGTTTCTTAATTGTTGAATGGAAAAAAAACTGCAATAAAAAAAGATGCCAAAAAAACGCTTGAAAAAACGCTAGTGGGCAAAAACTATGAAGCAATTGCTCATTATATGACCCATAAAAAAAGACACTTCAGGACAAAAAAAAACATGTCCTGAAGCCTCTTAATGCCACAAGTTGTCAGTTTCATCCAAGTTTAAAAGATATAACATCTTTTAAACTTGGATGAAACTGACAACTTGTGGCACACATACCCTTGGGATACATCCTTTTCCCCCCATGTTTGTGCCCCTAGCCCTGTACATTAACTATCATATTAACCCTAAAATAAGACAGGGTTTTTGTTAAATAATGGGATTACGGCGACAACTGCATAGCCAGTATATAATGATTGGAGCGAAGATAGGTCAAAAACATATTATGAATTTATTCAGATAAGAGTTGGAGGGTTACAGTCATTAGAGAAAAATAACTTTCTTGGCTTGAGTTAATAGATGGAGACAGATAGAAAAAAAATAACAGTTCATATGCCTTACATAGCTGTGATGTAGTAAGCCGTCTCTCTGTCTGTAGATCGTCTGGTCGGGTTGGTGAGTCCGTCTTTCTCCTCCCTCCTTCTCCACTACCTTTGAAGTGTGGGCTTCTTTTATAACCCAAAACCCCTCCTCCTGATTGTCCTTATCTCTTTACATGGTAACACAAAAACTAACTATCCTTATTTTAGTTTGAGCATTACATCATGTCACGTGGTACATTTTACCCGCGAAATAAGTACTTGCGCACTAGAGACCTGTAACAAGACCTACTTCAGTCTTATATTTATAAACCTTTGAAGCTCGCTGAGCTTTGACCTCAGTGTAACAGTAACTTACAGTAAAACGTTTCTCATAGCTATTTCAGCTCATAGCCCAACATTCTAAACAATATATAGCACTACTTTGACAACTTTGACAAACAATGTCAGATGGCTTTGATGGACGACTAACAGATGAGCTTGGTTCTTACCATCTCAAACTCTTGGTTTAGCATTTTCCAACACACAGGCATCCTTAAAGGGATGGGCGATAATATACATATATTTATGAATATATGTAATCCAGTCTATGAATCAATCTCCATAAACTCACTATTTTACAGTTTTATATCATTTTTGGCTCCAAAAGATATGTTAGGGCTTATTTTCAGGGAATGTCGTATATTTTGTATCGGCATCTGATTGGTTCGCCTGTTAATGAAAATGAATATTCACCCCTTCCCCCGCACACCCCTCTACACCGGCGTCAGTGATTGGAACAAGTGCTAATGTAAATGAATTTTCACTCTCTTCCCCTGCCCATCCCTCTTCATCGGCATCAGTGATTGGTTTGCCGATTAATGAAAATGAATATTCACTTCCTTCTCCCATTCACCCCTTTGCACCGACATCAGTGATTGGAAACTGTGTTAATATTCACCTCTTCTGCTCATCCCTCTGCATCAGCATCAATCATTGTAGTATGTGTTAGTGGAAATGAATATTCACCTCTTCCCTCACCTCACCCCTCTGCGCCGGCATCAATGATTGGAATATATGTTAATGAAAATGAATATTCACTCCCTTCCCCCCACCCATCTCTCTGCGCCAGCATCAGTGATTGGTTCGCTTGTTAATGGAAATTAATATTTACTCTCTTCTCCCGCTCATGCCTCTGCGTCGGCATCAGTGATTAATATTCACCTCTTGCCCTGGTCATCCCTCTGCATCAGCATCAGTGATTGTAATGTGCATTAATGGAAATGAATATTCACCTCTTCCCCTGCCCATCCCTCTGCGGCGGCATCAGTGATGTCGACACAGTGTCAACATCAGGGATTGTAACATGTGTTAATGGAAATTAATATTCATCCCTTCATTCATCCACCACTCTGCGCCCGCATCAGTGATTCAGTCAGACTACCGTGTTTACTGCCTGAGGATCACAGCACAATACTCACACTGGCCGGGGGCTCTCCTGACCCGAGTGTGTTAGCGTGTTCAGTGGCGTAACTAGAGTTGAATGGGCCCAGGTGCAAAATTTGGACCTTTCCCCCCCGTCTCCTCTCACCTCCCCCCAGCTCGTACAGAATAATTATGCTGACACTCGGATCTTTCCCTCAGCACCCTGCCCTCCCATGGTCTTCTATACATATTTTCCTCAGCACCCAGTTTTCCCATGCTCTGATATCCCTCTTTCCTTCAGCACCCAGCTTTCCCATGTTCTGCTGTACATCTTTCCCTCAGCACCCAGCTTTCTGATGTTCTGTTATGCATCTTTACCTCAGCATTCAGCTTTCTGATGTTCTGTTATGCATCTTTACCTCAGCATTCAGCTTTCCGATGCTCTGCTGTACATCTTTACCTCAGCATCCAGCTTGCCCTTGATATCAGAGCGTGGGAAAAGCTGGGTACTGAAGGAAAAATGTATAGCAGAGCATGGGAAAGCTGCATGCTGAGGGAAAGATGTGTTATAGAGCATGGGAAAGTGGGGTTCAGGGACAAATGAATAGCAAAGCATGCAGAAACAGAGAAAGAGCCTTATTCACTCAGCATCCGATTTTCCTATCCCATGCTTGTATCATTGTCCGCCATCCTTGTATATTGCCCCATTCACCTTTTTTTCTGTACATATTTGTGCTAAAAATAACATTAGAGATTTATTAATTTTGCATCTAAAAATGGTAGCTGTTTTTTTAATGGTACACGAGTTTTGCCATTTTTAAACGTTTTTTTGGTGCTTTTAGTATTATTTATGCTTTTTAATGTCTGAATTTTATCACTAAAATGTTGCATATACAAAGTCACTTAGGCTACTTTCACACATCAGTTTTTTCCCATCAGGTACAATCCGGAAAAAAAAAGGGTAAACCGGATCCGGTATCGCATCCGGTTTATCCCCATAGACTTGCATTGTAGCCGGATTGTACCTGATGGCTTTGCGGTGCATCCGGTTTTTTCCGGATGCGGCAAAATTATTAAATGCGGCGGCCGGATAGAACGTTACATGTAACGTTTTTTTGCCCCTTAAAAAAACCGCATTGTGCCGGATCCGGCACAATGCGGCATTGTCTACAATGATTGTCTATGCATGCCGGATCTGGCGCGATGCGGTTTAAACCGGATGCGGCCACCGCATCCGGTTTGGTAAACAGAGCATGCGCAATTTTTTTTTTTTTTTTTTCTTCACAAAACATATAAAGGCCATCTGGACATTCTACACACTTCCTGCCATTCGTTCCTGCCTTCAAGTTGTGTTGTCCTCCAGTCCAGTGCTCCAGGGAAGAGGTAATGTCCACAGTACTGTCCACAGATCACTGTTCTGAGCTGCGTACATGTACTTAGACCTATTTTTTTTTTTTTTTACAGGTGCAGTGCTACGGTCAGCTACAGTCTTGTGGTCCAGTCAGTTGTTGAAGTGACATTAAGGAATAACGTTTAGAACTCCATTCTATGTCTGAACTGGGTGCAAAAAACCTAAAAAACATCACTATGGGGAGATAAGGTATGCACACCAGTGACTATGGAAGGGGAATACATGGAATAGCAGAAACTGCTGTGTGAATACTGACATGAAAAATTCAATAGCTATTTGTTAGAATGAAATGTGAAAAATGGAACCTGCATTACTGCCATGAATATATGAATAAAGAGAAATTTAGCTACTGAATTGATCAATGCAGAAGAGCCCCAACACTACGCCAAAGTATTTCTCTACGTTGGGGTCCCTAGCTTGTGTGTGTCCTCTCATGCAGTTAAAAAACTTACCGTGTATGGGACGCTGAGACCCAGGCTATATATGCGTATAATGTGGATTGGCAATAGGTGTGTATGGGGAGGGTTCACAAACGAAAAACTACTAACATTAAGGAATAACGTTTGGAACTCCATTCTATGTCTGAACTGGGTGCAAAAAACCTAAAAAACATCACTATGGGGAGATAAGGTATGCACACCAGTGACTATGGAAGGGGAATACATGGAATAGCAGAAACTGCTGTGTGAATACTGACATGAAAAATTCAATAGCTATTTGTTAGAATGAAATGTGAAAAATGGAACCTGCATTACTGCCATGAATATATGAATAAAGAGAAATTTAGCTACTGAATTGATCAATGCAGAAGAGCCCCAACACTACGCCAAAGTATTTCTCTACGTTGGGGTCCCTAGCTTGTGTGTGTCCTCTCATGCAGTTAAAAAACTTACCGTGTATGGGACGCTGAGACCCAGGCTATATATGCGTATAATGTGGATTGGCAATAGGTGTGTATGGGGAGGGTTCACAAACGAAAAACTACTAACATTAAGGAATAACGTTTGGAACTCCATTCTATGTCTGAACTGGGTGCAAAAAACCTAAAAAACATCACTATGGGGAGATAAGGTATGCACACCAGTGACTATGGAAGGGGAATACATGGAATAGCAGAAACTGCTGTGTGAATACTGACATGAAAAATTCAATAGCTATTTGTTAGAATGAAATGTGAAAAATGGAACCTGCATTACTGCCATGAATATATGAATAAAGAGAAATTTAGCTACTGAATTGATCAATGCAGAAGAGCCCCAACACTACGCCAAAGTATTTCTCTACGTTGGGGTCCCTAGCTTGTGTGTGTCCTCTCATGCAGTTAAAAAACTTACCGTGTATGGGACGCTGAGACCCAGGCTATATATGCGTATAATGTGGATTGGCAATAGGTGTGTATGGGGAGGGTTCACAAACGAAAAACTACTAACATTAAGGAATAACGTTTGGAACTCCATTCTATGTCTGAACTGGGTGCAAAAAACCTAAAAAACATCACTATGGGGAGATAAGGTATGCACACCAGTGACTATGGAAGGGGAATACATGGAATAGCAGAAACTGCTGTGTGAATACTGACATGAAAAATTCAATAGCTATTTGTTAGAATGAAATGTGAAAAATGGAACCTGCATTACTGCCATGAATATATGAATAAAGAGAAATTTAGCTACTGAATTGATCAATGCAGAAGAGCCCCAACACTACGCCAAAGTATTTCTCTACGTTGGGGTCCCTAGCTTGTGTGTGTCCTCTCATGCAGTTAAAAAACTTACCGTGTATGGGACGCTGAGACCCAGGCTATATATGCGTATAATGTGGATTGGCAATAGGTGTGTATGGGGAGGGTTCACAAACGAAAAACTACTAACATTAAGGAATAACGTTTGGAACTCCATTCTATGTCTGAACTGGGTGCAAAAAACCTAAAAAACATCACTATGGGGAGATAAGGTATGCACACCAGTGACTATGGAAGGGGAATACATGGAATAGCAGAAACTGCTGTGTGAATACTGACATGAAAAATTCAATAGCTATTTGTTAGAATGAAATGTGAAAAATGGAACCTGCATTACTGCCATGAATATATGAATAAAGAGAAATTTAGCTACTGAATTGATCAATGCAGAAGAGCCCCAACACTACGCCAAAGTATTTCTCTACGTTGGGGTCCCTAGCTTGTGTGTGTCCTCTCATGCAGTTAAAAAACTTACCGTGTATGGGACGCTGAGACCCAGGCTATATATGCGTATAATGTGGATTGGCAATAGGTGTGTATGGGGAGGGTTCACAAACGAAAAACTACTAACATTAAGGAATAACGTTTGGAACTCCATTCTATGTCTGAACTGGGTGCAAAAAACCTAAAAAACATCACTATGGGGAGATAAGGTATGCACACCAGTGACTATGGAAGGGGAATACATGGAATAGCAGAAACTGCTGTGTGAATACTGACATGAAAAATTCAATAGCTATTTGTTAGAATGAAATGTGAAAAATGGAACCTGCATTACTGCCATGAATATATGAATAAAGAGAAATTTAGCTACTGAATTGATCAATGCAGAAGAGCCCCAACACTACGCCAAAGTATTTCTCTACGTTGGGGTCCCTAGCAAAGTTGTTGAAGTGAGGCCTGTCCAGTGGTCCTGTCCCTGTGTGCGGTGGGTGGAGTACAGCGTTCCTGGGCTGAGGTAATGTCCACAGTACTGTCCACAGATCACTGTTCTGAGCTGCGTACATGTACTTAGACCTATTTTTTTTTTTTTTTACAGGTGCAGTGCTGCGGTCAGCTACAGTCTTGTGGTCCAGTCAGTTGTGGGTGAAGCGAGGCCTGTCAAAAAAACAAGCGATGTCTTATTCTGGGAGCCCTCCCTCCTGTTCACAAACTGAGGTTTTTTTGTTTTTTTTTTGTGGTTTTTTTTTTTAAGAAAAACAAAAGTTTAAAAAAAAAAAAAATTTCACAGGTTGCAGAAACATCACAGGAGGTGCTTCCAGAAGTGGACGAAAGGGGTGGAGAAATCCACGGAGCGGGCGGTCAGATTGTAAGTTTCATACAGGAATGGATTACCACAGCACACCCAACACATAAAAGCAAATAATTGGTTTTTTTTTTCTTCACTAAAGGCTTCCACTTCTAGGGCTCACGATAGAGCTCCTCCAAGACCGTCTCAGGGTCGGCGTCGAGGTGGCGGTGGTCATAGTGTAAGAAAATATCAATTATTTATTTTTTTTTTGGTTTCATGTCTGTGTGAATTGATGTCTAATATTTTATTTTTTTTTTTTGTTCTTTTTTTCTTTCTTTGAACAGGCATCACAGCGTGCTCCCGATTCTGACGGTGAGGAGGCCGGATGTATCAACATCGACCTCCTCATCGATGAAGTTAGAGAGAGGGAGCCGCTGTGGAATATGGCTGACGGCCGCCACGCTGATACCATCGTAACCCGTCGACTCTGGGACGAGGTATGCCACGCAGCGATAGAAGGTTGGGAGGAGCTCAATTCTCGGGCCCAGGGCTGTATTTTGCCTTCGTGCTGCCCTAGGCACTTTAAGTGGTCGCGCCCCTTAGTGACAACGTAAAACTGAGTTTTCGCACACGACATCTGTTTAAGGCAGATCTACTCTGTAGCACACTTTAAAAAGTATCAATAAGAAACGAACCCCCCCCCCAATGGGAATCACCACAGGCACATCAAAACATAGCATGAGTATAAAATATTCCCACCACACCGTCCCCACTTATATACTGTGACTGTGACACTGCCCCTAATAAACACCACACTGCCCTCCCTTATAAACTACTGTATATCCACCACACCTTCCTCGATTATGAAATATGATCTGTACATTGTGAGGAGGGAGCAGCATGATGTGAGGACAATGTCCCATGCATGCTGCCCCCTCCTCACAATGTCCCATGCATGCTGCCCCCTCCTCACAATGTCCCATGCATGCTGCCCCCTCCTCACAATGTCCCATGCATGCTGCCCCCTCCTCACAATGTCCCATGCATGCTGCTCCCTCGTCACAATGTCCCATGCATGCTGCTCCCTCCTCACAATGTCCCATGCTTGCTGCCCCCTCCTCACAATGTCCCATGCTTGCTGCCCCCTCCTCACAATGTCCCATGCATGCTGCCCCCTCCTCACAATGTCCCATGAATGCTGCCCCCTCCTCACAATGTCCCTTGCATGCTGCCCCCTCCTCACAATGTCCCATGCATGCTGCCCCCTCCTCACAATGTCCCATGCATGCTGCTCCCTCCTCACAATGTCCCTTGCATGCTGCCCCCTCCTCACAATGTCCCTTGCATGCTGCCCCCTCCTCACAATGTCCCATGCATGCTGCCCCCTCCTCACAATGTCCCATGCATGCTGCCCCCTCCTCACAATGTCCCATGCATGCTGCCCCCTCCTCACAATGTCCCATGCATGCTGCTCTCTCCTCACAATGTCCCATGCATGCTGCCCCCTCTTCACAATGTCCCATGCATGCTGCTCCCTCCTCACAATGTCCCATGCATGCTGCCCCTCCTCACAATGTCCCATGCATGCTGCTCCCTCCTCACAATGTCTCATGCATGCTGCCCCCTCCTCACAATGTCTCATGTATGCTGCTCCCTCCTCACAATGTCCCATGAATGCTGCTCCCTCCTCACAATGTCTCATGCATGCTGCCCCCTCCTCACAATGTCTCATGTATGCTGCTCCCGCCTCACAATGTCCCATGCATGCTGCTCCCTCCTCACAATGTCCCATGCATGCTGCTCCCTCCGCACAATGTCTCATGCTTGATGCTCCCTCCTCACAATGTCCCATGCATGCTGCTCCTTCCTCACAATGTCCCATGCATGCTGCTCCCTCCTCACAATGTCTCATGCATGCTGCCCCCTCCTCAGTGTCCCATGCATGCTGCCCCCTTCTCACAATGTCCCATGCATGCTGCCCCCTCCTCACAATGTCTCATGCATGCTGCCCCCTCCTCAGTGTCCCATGCATGCTGCCCCCTTCTCACAATGTCCCATGCATGCTGTCCCTCTCCATGAGCTCCTAATGCTGCCTTCCTCTTTTCCATAATGAGACCTTCATGTTGCCCCACTCATGCTAAGACCACCACACTAACGCTTATGCTGAGACCCCCCACACACACACTACCCCACTCTTGATATTGACTCCCCTACATTGCTCCACTCCATACTGATCCCACACATGCTGCCCCTTCTTCACAATGAGCTCCCAATGCTGCCCCCTCTTATTCTGAGTCCTTACACTCCCCCCACCCAATCGATTTTGTCATTGCACTATCCCTCATCCCTTGTCCTCTGTCTCTAGCATTAGCCCCTCTCTCCCACTCCCCCAGCATCAGCCTCTCTCCCCCAGCATCAGCCTCTATCTTCCCTCAGCATCAGCCTCTCTTCCCCAGTCTCAGCCTTTGCCTCCCCCCAGCCTCAGCCTGCCCCAGTCTCCGCCTCAGCCTCCCTCCAGCCTCCCTCCAGTCTCAGCCTCAGCCTCCCTCAAGTCTCAGCCTCAGCCTCCCTCCAGTCTCAGCCTCAGCCTCCCTCCAGCCTCCCCCCAGTCTCTGCCTCTGCCTCCCTCCAGCCTCCCCCCAGTCTCTGACTCTGCCTCCCTCCAGCCTCCCCCCAGTCTCTGCCTCTGCCTCCCTCCAGCCTCCCCCCCAGTCTCTGCCTCTGCCTCCCTCCAGCCTCCCCCCAGTCTCTGCCTCTGCCTCCCTCCAGCCTCCCCCCAGTCTCAGCCTCTGCCTCTCTCCAGCCTCCCCCCAGTCTCTGCCTCTGCCTCCCTCCAGCCTCCCCCCAGTCTCTGCCTCTGCCTCCCTCCAGCCTCCCCCAGTCTCAGCCTCTGCCTCTCTCCAGTCTCAGCCTCTGCCTCCCTCCAGCCTCCCCCCAGTCTCAGCCTCTGCCTCTCTCCAGTCTCAGCCTCTGCCTCCCTCCAGCCTCCCCACAGTCTCAGCCTCTGCCTCCCTCCAGTCTCAGCCTCTGCCTCCCTCCAACCTCCCCCCAGTCTCAGCCTCTGCCTCTCTCCAGTCTCAGCCTCTGCCTCCCTCCAGCCTCCCCCCAGTCTCAGCCTCTGCCTCCCTCCAGTCTCAGCCTCTGCCTCCCTCCAGTCTCAGCCTCTGCCTCCCTCCAGTCTCAGCCTCTGCCTCCCTCCAGCCTCCCCCCAGTCTCTGCCTCTGCCTCCCTCCAGCCTCCCCCCAGTCTCAGCCTCTGCCTCCCTCCAGCCTCCCCCCAGTCTCTGCCTCTGCCTCCCTCCAGCCTCCCCCCAGTCTCTGCCTCTGCCTCCCTCCAGCCTCCCCCCAGTCTCTGCCTCTGCCTCCCTCCAGCCTCCCCCCAGTCTCAGCCTCTGCCTCCCTCCAGCCTCCCCCCAGTCTCAGCCTCTGCCTCTCTCCAGCCTCCCCCCAGTCTCAGCCTCTGCCTCCCTCCAGCCTCCCCCCAGTCTCTGCCTCTGCCTCCCTCCAGCCTCCCCCCAGTCTCTGCCTCTGCCTCCCTCCAGCCTCCCCCAGTCTCAGCCTCTGCCTCCCTCCAGCCTCCCCACAGTCTCAGCCTCTGCCTCCCTCAGTCTCAGCCTCTGCCTCCCTCCAGCCTCCCCCAGTCTCTGCCTCTGCCTCCCTCCAGCCTCCCCCCAGTCTCTGCCTCTGCCTCCCTCCAGCCTCCCCACAGTCTCAGCCTCTGCCTCCCTCCAGTCTCAGCCTCTGCCTCCCTCCAACCTCCCCCCAGTCTCAGCCTCTGCCTCTCTCCAGTCTCAGCCTCTGCCTCCCTCCAGCCTCCCCCCAGTCTCAGCCTCTGCCTCCCTCCAGTCTCAGCCTCTGCCTCCCTGCAGTCTCTGCCTCCCTCCAGCCTCCCCCCAGCCTCTGCCTCCCTCCAGCCTCCCCCCAGTCTCAGCCTCTGCCTCCCTCCAGCCTCTTCCCAGTCTCTGCCTCTGCCTCCCTCCAGCCTCCCCCCAGTCTCTGCCTCCCTCCAGCCTCCCCACAGTCTCTCCCTCTGCCTCCCTCCAGTCTCCCCCCAGTCTCAGCCTCTGCCTCCCTCCAGTCTCCCCCCAGTCTCAGCCTCTGCCTCCCTCCAGCCTCCCCCCAGTCTCAGCCTCTGCCTCCCTCCAGTATCTGCCTTTGCCGCCTCCCCCCCGCATGCGCAGATCTCTGGTCTGCATTAGAGACACTCCCACGCTCCTTATGAATCCACTTACCTGCTCCAGTGCCCGCCGCCATCTTCCTGGCTCACGTGAGTATCCTCTTCTGACACCGGCTTCCATCACGGCGTCCTCCACGGCGTCCTGCTGTGAGCTCTGCATGTGACGTCCACACAGCAGTGGACGCAGCACAGAGGAAGGAGCTGATTGGCGCGCGCCTGTGACCCCGGAAGTGCAGGCGCCGGCAGTTCCGGGGTCAATCAGCTCCCTGTGCTCGGCGGCCACAAAAAAAAAAAATGTAAAAAAAAAAAAAAAAAAAAAAAAATTTTTTTTTTTTTTTTTGCTGCCAGAAGGTGCCGCCCCTCACAATCTGCCGCCCTAGGCACCGGACCACGGGTGCCTAATGGTAAATACGGCCCTGCTCGGGCCCAGAAGAAAGCGCGTAAGTATTCATAGTTCAGTAGGTTATGCTGCAGGATGTAATGTGTTGTAACCACTTTGTGCTTTCCACTTTCAGGTGACAAACTTCAGAAGCGGTGGCGGTCTATCAGGGATCGCTTCAAGAAGGAGTTGAATCAAGAGATGCAGGCCCCGAGTGGATCCGGAGGACGCAGATCCAAATACCGTTATTTTAGAGCGTTGTCGTTCCTCTGGACAACTATGGTGTGCAGAAGGTAAATATTCCCCACAATATGTACAAAGTATAATAGTTTGTCTGACCTTTTTGCCTTTTTTTTTTAGTCAGGGCCAATGTATAGCAATTAAATTAATTATTGTTTTGTTTTTCCTCTTTTTAACAGCACCGTCTGCAGCACTCGGGAGCCTGCATCGAACCCGTCAGGAGCGATCCCAGCACAGTCCGCCACTGGGGAACACAGGCACAGACCCCACCCATCTGAACCTTCCCTTTCATCTAATACATCTGTCCCATCCACCTGCGCTGGAGCTTCCGGTGAGACTTCATTACCTGAAGCTGCTGGTGACGAGATAGCTTTTCCCCTACCCCACCCCTCTGACACTGCTGCCCTCAGTAGAACACCTTTGGGTTCTGGGCGTCAGCGTCATAGGGGTCAGGATAGGAGCTATGCGCCCGAGTTCTTGCATCTAAATGCAGCCTTCCAGAACGCCATTAAATTATTAGCAGAACAATCTAGTTCTGGTTTTAGCTTCATGAAGGCCTCTATGGATAAAAATACACACGAATTGTGCACGCGTCTGGACAGGCTGCATTTAGATGCAAGTAAATCACCCAATCATTGTTTTTTTCAAGCCGTACTCGAGCGCATGGAAAAGCTGTCTCCTGACCAGCAGATGCATGTAATGCAAGCCACACAGCAGGCTCTGGCGCAGGTTTCCTCCCAACCACCTCCACCCACCCCTCGTCCAGCACCTGCCCCCCCTCCAGCCATTGTCCCTACTCCCCCTGCTGCCCAGTACCAGCCTGCTGCCCAGTACCAGCTCCCAACCACATCTGCCCCTACACTTCCTACCCACTACCACCTCTCGCCTTCCACACCCATCATGACCCCAACACAAGCCTCTAATTCACCCGCCACCTCTTCTGTCTCCCAATCCCTCCACTCAACCCCACAATCCTTAACACATCCCATCCCATCTCCTGTTTTCCCTCTTGGTTTGTCCACCACACCTTCACCTTCTGTTACTTCCCCACCTCCACCACCAACACCACTTTCCACCCTCCATACTCCCACTGTGCATGTGTTCCCATCTGACAGCCCCTCCAGTACTATCTCCACCCCAAGCCCAAGATATACTAATTTATAATTTGTTATTTATGTATGTAATAAAAAATAAAACATTTTAGTTGAAATGTATTTATTTGTTCTTGGTTTTTTTTGGGGGGGTAATATTTTTTTCAAGTTCGGTTAATAATAAGGTAATACAAAAACATAACATGTTATAATTTGACGGTGTAAAAATTACAAATTTTTAAAGGTATACAAAGATTAAAATTACCAAGGTTAACAAGATATTTTTTTATTTATTTTTAACTATTTTTATTTCTTATAAAACTAAAGACAAATCTTATACCATTTGATCTTGCCAATCTACTCTACCTTCTGGGGACACAAAATAGTCTGCATATTTGTCACGGATTGTTGAACAGGCAACACTACTCCTAAATCCAGGACTGGTGTAGTCAGTCAAAGAGGTGGATTGCAAACTCTGGTCATCCAAGGACAAAGGTTCCTTTGTTAAAACAAAATTATGTAGTACCACACATGCTTTGACTATTTCATCAACAGTTTCAATGTTTAAATTAATCGCTGTTAACAACACTCGCCATTTGCTGGTTAGTATCCCAAAGGAGCATTCCACCATTCTTCTGGCTCTAGATAATCGGTAATTATATATTTTTTGTGTTTGCGTCAATCCACGGCTTGCATATGGCTTTAATAGATGTTGTGAGAGTTGAAAGGCTTCGTCGGCCACAAAAACAAAGGGCATTGGGGGCTCACATGTGCCAGGAAGAGGTCTTGCAGGAGGTAAATCAAAAGTATTCCCATATATTCGCCGCCCCATTGGGGACGTTTTAAAGACCTGAGAGTCATTTGATCTCCCATATGCGCCAATGTCCACTGAGATAAATTTGTAGTCCGCATCAGTTATTGCCATTAGGACAATTGAGAAATACTTTTTATAGTTGTAGTATTCTGAACCCTGTAGACAATCCCACAAGGCTCGGCAAGTCTCTCTAATGATTCCCGAGATGGTGGAAATACCTAGTCGAAACTGGTAGTGCAGGGACGAAAGCGACTCTCCAGTTGCAAGGAATCTGTAAAGGAAAGACAATAACTAAAAAAAAATAATAGCAAACACATTACAGTTAAAAGTCAATTTAACAGGAGGATACAATTAAAAAAAAAGCTTACCTAAGCGTAACCAGCAAACGCTCCTCGGGTGTTATAGAGTAACGGCAGTAGGTGTCCGTTTTACGTATGTGGTCCGCAACAAGGCCAAGGAGGACGTCAAAATTATTCACTGCCAACCGGACATAGCTTGTGAATTTTTCATGGTTTCCACGGAGCTCCAGGTATAGGGTTGAAAACCCCACGTGTCAGTCTCTGGGCAGTCAGGGGATGGATCCAAAAGCGTCGATGTCGCTGACGCCTCAGACGCTGTCGCTCCTTTTCTCTGACGATGATACCCAAGCGATTTGCCTCAAATGTAAAATCAGCAGTGATCTTTGTGATATTTTCAAGAATAACATCCATGGTTTCTGCTTGTCTCTGTCTTCATTCTGTCATATATGCTTCAAAATACTGTATATATACCGTATTTTCCCAATAGCCAATCAGAATACGGAACACGTTAATTGTTTGTTTAGTGTTTTAAAACCAGATCCGTCAAAAAACGGACCAAACGGATGCAAAACGGATGCAAACCGGATCCACCGGATCCGTTTTTTACCGGATCCGTTTTGACGGATCCGGTATAAAACGGATCCGGTGGATCCGGTTTGCACGAAAAAACCGGAAACGTTGGATACGGAAAAAAAAAGGACTGTACCTGAATACAGAAAACTGATGTGTGAAAGTAGCCTTATTCACACAAATGCAGACATACACACTATATTTGTTATATATTTATGTTATATACTGTATATGTCTGAATTTTTAAACACACTGTATATACACAAAGAAATAAGAAAGTTGGATGTCTGACAGCAAACCATGAAGATGAGGAGGCTGGGCCACCATCACAGGACAGCGGTGAGGCATCATCAGCTACAGGACAGTGGTGGAGGGAGCAGGAGAGTGCAGCTGTGAGGGCAAATAGGAAGATAGGTGAAGGAGAGAAGAGGGGAGTGGGGGAGGGGGCAGGAGAGTGCATCTGTGAGGGAGGGGGCGAGAGAGTGCAGCTGTGAGAGGCAAATAGAGGATAGAAGAGGGTACTGAGGCTAGAGACATCATTCAGGGAGCTCCAGTACTCACTTCAGCTCACATTGTGTCCTTTGGAGCCTCCCCCTCCTACTACTGCCAACTACAGAGCAATGGCAGTTCTGGGGAGAGGGATACAAACTCCTCAAAAGTCTCATATTTCTGCAGCATACACTGCACACAGGCAGCTCTGTGCCGGTGGGCGGGGCTTACTGCCAGTGGGCGTGCGTGGCTTACTGCCAGTGGGCGGGCTGGCTTTGCTGAGGAGGAGGCAATGATCAGCTTTTCTCCCTCTTCGGATGGACGGGAGGGGCGGAACTTACATGGAACATACAGCGTCTGTGCTGTGCACTGGAGCAGAGACTGTCAGGGCAGCGGGGGTCCACTGACTTCCAGGTGGAGAGGAGAGCAGTAAAATCGCTCTCTTTAATAGCAGCAGCAGAAAATTGCCCAGCAGATACACAAAGCCGAGGGCCAGGGGATCAATGTGCTGCTATTACTGCTCTCCCCGCCCATAATCCTGCCCACTTCTCAGCACCGGCTTCAGTGGAAAAAGGTGGGCGGGATTATGGGAAGAGAGAGAAGTGCATATGCATTTTTTAAGTAGCCGGGACATGTGTTATCCCCAGAACTGGCCGCAGTGACCGTGTTCCTCCGCAGTTTGCAGCACAGGGGACAGACGGGGATCAGAGCTGCAATACATTTTAGCTGGATGTGGTACTTGGTTTCACATCCAGCTGAACCAAGTGCTGAGGTCCAGGACGTGCCCTTTGAAGTCCTGGGCCCGGGTTGCAGTGGCGACCCCTGCGACCGCGATCGTTACGCCACTGAGCGTGTTTCTATGCAGCTATTGCGCTCAGGTCAGAAGAGCCGCCAGCTAGTCTCAGCATTGCGATGTGATCCTCGGGCAGTCTGACTCAATCACTGATGCCAGCACAGAGGGGTGGGTGGGGGAAGGAGTGAATATTTATTTCAATTAACACACATTCCAATTATTGACGCTGGCACAGAGGTGTGGACGGGGCAAGGGGTGAATACTCCTTTTCCATTAGCAAGCCAGCATCTGAATATAAACATCTGGGGCTTAACACAATAGGGCAACGTACACCAATAAAAATTACATCCTGAAAGGGCTGCCAAAGCCTTATTTCAGGACACTAGTATGGTATATAACTAGGGCTTATTATTGAAGTAGGGCTTATATTATAAACCACACTCCATTGCTGAAATATCCTGCTAACGCTTATTTTTATCCAAACAAAGAGCCTCATGGTCATAGCTTGAAGTCTCATATGGGTCGCACTGGACCGGGTATAAGGTTAACCCTCCAGTGTGGCCACGAGACAGCACACTCCAAATGCATATAAACAAACAAGAACACTAGGAGTACAGGTGCAAAAATAGAAAATTTATTTTTCAATCTCAATAAATAACAACACGTAGGAAAAAGGACATTTCAAGCACAATAGGCTCTTTGTTTGGATATTGATTATCTCTGTGTTTTTCACAGTTTGGCCGTGGTTCATCATGGACGTTAGGACACGTGACCATACGTGGCTCCTAGAACTTGACAAAGCATTTAAGGACGGGAATAATACCACTCCAGAGGGTGTGGATGATGGAGTTAAAGAGAGGATTTTTAGATACCTGATTTTTATATCCTGATATAAATTGGGGAACAGAAACTTGCAGTTCCAGCAAAGGAAATAGATTTTTGATAACAATGAAAGATAATTACCTTTCACAAATGGTACAGGACCCCACAAGAGGGGGAGCACTACTAGACCTTGTACTAACCAATAGGCCAGACCGCATATCAAATATACAAGTTGGGGGTTACTTGGGGAATAGTGATCACAAAATAATAAGTTTTCATGTATTCTTTAGTAAGATGTATAGTAGAGGGGCTACAAGGACACTAAACTTCAGGAAAGCAAATTTTAAACGGTTGAGAGATGATCTTAGTGCAATAAACTGGGATGATGTACTAAGTAATAAAAGTACACAAAGCAAATGGGAGACTTTTATGAGCATCCTGAATAGGGCTTGTGCAGAAAATATACCCTATGGGAACAAACATGCTAGAAATAGGAGGAAACCCCTATGGCTAAATAGAGCTGTAAGGGAAGCAATAAAAGAAAAACAGAAAGCCTTAAAAGAATTAAAGAGGGTAGGTAGTGATGAGGCATTATATAATTATAGAAAATTAAATAAAATATGTAAAAAGCAAATTAAGTTAGCTAAGTTTGAGACAGAGAGACTCATTGCGAGAGAAAGTAAAAATAATCCTAAAATATTCTTTAACTACATAAACAGTAAAAAACTGAAAAGCGATAGTGTTGGCCCCCTTAAAAATAGTCTTGGTGAAATGGTGGAAGGGGATGAGGGTAAAGCCAACCTGCTGAATGACTTTTTTTCTACGGTTTTTATTCAAGAAAATGCCATGGCAGATGACATGACCAGTGATGCCATAAATTCACCCTTGAATATTACCTGCTTAACCCAGCAGGAAGTACGCCGCCGCCTCGAAATCACTAAGGTTGACAAATCTCTGGGCCCAGATGGCATACACCCCAGAGTACTACAGGAATTGAGTTCTGTGATAGATAGACCATTATTTTTAATCTTCTCAGATTCCTTAATAACAGGGTCGGTACCGCAGGACTGGCGCATAGCAAATGTGGTGCCAATATTCAAAAAGGGGACAAAAACTGAGCCGGGAAATTATAGGCCGGTAAGTTTAACCTCTACGGTTGGTAAAATCCTTGAGGGTTTCTTGAGAGATGCTATACTGGAGTATCTCAAGAAAAATAACCTTATGACAGAGTATCAACATGGGTTTATGAGGGATCGATCCTGTCAAACTAATTTGATCAGCTTCTATGAAGAGGTAAGTTCAAGCCTGGACCAGGGAAATGCAGTGGATGTTGTGTATATGGACTTTTCAAAAGCTTTTGATACGGTGCCACACAAAAGGTTGGTACATAAAATGAGAATAATGGGGATAGGGGAAAATATGTGTAACTGGGTTAAAAACTGGCTCAGTGATAGGAAACAAAGGGTGGTTATTAATGGTACGTACTCGGACTGGGTCTCAGTTCATAGTGGGGTACCACAGGGGTCAGTATTGGGCCCGCTTCTTTTCAACATATTTATAAATGACCTTGTTGGGGGCATGCGGAGTAGAATTTCAATATTTGCAGATGATACTAAACTCTGCAGGGTAATCAATACAGAGGAGGATAATTTTATATTACAGGGAGATTTATGTAAATTGGAGGATTGGGCTGAGAAGTGGCAATTGAAGTTTAATGTAGATAAATGTAAGGTCATGCACTTGGGTAGAGGAAATAACATTTATGATTATGTACTTAATTGTAGAACACTGGGTAAAACAGACACAGAAAAAGACTTGGGTGTATGGGTGGATGGTAAACTTCACTTTAGTGGACAGTGTCAGGCAGCTGCTGCCAGGGCTAATAAAATAATGGGATGTATTAAAAGAGGTATAAGTGTTCATGAAAAAAATATAGTTCTACCTCTGTACAAGTCACTAGTGCGACCGCACTTAGAATACTGTGTACAATTCTGGTCACCGATATATAAGAAGGACATAGCTGAACTGGAGAGGGTGCAAAGAAGAGCGACCAAGATTATTAGAGGAATGGGGGGGCTGCAATACGAAGACAGGTTATTAAACTTGGGGTTATTTAGTCTGGAAAAATGAAGGCTTAGGGGAGATCTAATCACAATGTATAAATATATGAGGGGACAGTACAGAGACCTTTCCAAAGATCTATTTACACCTAGGCCTGCGACTGGAACACGGGGGCATCCGCTACGTCTTGAGGAAAGAAGGTTTAATCATAATCACAGACGAGGATTCTTTACTGTACGAGCAGTGAGACTATGGAACTCTCTGCCGCATGATGTTGTAATGAGTGATTCACTACTAACATTTAAGCAGAGCCTGGATGCCTTTCTTGAAAAATTTAATATAACCAGTTATGTATATTAGATTTTATGACAGGGTATTGATCCAGGGAACTAGTCTGATTGCCGGATGTGGAGTCAGGAAGGAAATTTTTTCCCCATTGGAACTTGTTTGCCACATTGGGGTTTTTTGCCTTCCTCTGGATCAACATGTTAGGCTACGGGTTGAACTAGATGGACTTAGAGTCTCCCTTCAACCTTAAAAACTATGATACTATGATACTATGATACTATGATACAAGGGTATCCTTAGGAAAAGGACCCACATGTGGTGGAATAAATCCTTTCTAGAAAAATATCTGGAAAAGGATCTGATTCCCAGAGGCCTTAGAGTCCAGATCTTCCCCTCCTATGGAGTTGAGGATAAAGATTTTAAAAATGAATGGGAGATGCTGTCCAGCACGTGTTCTCATGGCTTTATGAGACTTCTCATTAAGTCCAATACTCAGCCATTAAAGGAGTTTGAACGTGAGATGGAAGAACTACAAGCCTCAATCTCCCGTGATATACCCCGCGAGTCCTTCACTGTATTTGAGGATGAATTGAAGCAGTTGGTCGAGAAATGGGATAAGGAGGTTAGGGATTTGAAATTCAAGAAACTGCAGAGAGACTTGAACGATTTTAACAACAAGATGTACCGATGGAGATCGATGGGCGGCAGATCCAGACCTCTATCCAGGTCTGATTCTGCATCTCGTTCCCGTTCAACCTCTCTGCAATCAGTACTTTCTGATAGTGAATCCATTGGGGAAACATCCAGTACCACTGGTATTTCAGAAACCCATGTTATTAATACAAGGGGTAGGAACCGATTTAACAACCCTCCCCCAAAAAATCAAGCAAAAGGGAAACCCGCTAAGAAGACGAATGCCCTAGAGGTAATCAACCTCTCTAGCCATAAATTGACACAACACCAACTTGAGGTGCTCTCTAGGGGGCTGAATTTTGCCCTGACTAACTGCTTTAACCTCTTCACTGCAGTGAAGGACCTGCACCTTTTCGCAAGGAAATTGATTCTTAAGAAACTCCACCATTGAAGCCACGGTGAGGACGGGCTGGACAGCACTCTGGAAAGAGAGGCCATTCAAGCACTTAATGACCTATTAGAGGAACAGAATGTCCAAACTCAAGGTACGTTCCCTCCAAGTGTCTAACCCTAAGTCATCAAGGTTTCCCCCCTTGTCCTTATGTGCGGCGGTGGATATTTTTACTAAAGTAGTGACTAAAGATTTCACCAAGATTACCACCCAGCGAAGGGGTGATAATCTGGGTCGCGACCTCCGCCTCGCACTCAGACAATTACAATCATTGTCTGACATAGTAATTAAACCATCGGACAAGGGGGGCAACATTGTTATTTGGCCCTGTGATAAATATGAGAGGGTGGCCTATAGGCAGCTAAGAAACAGGGACATGTATCTAAAATTGGATTATAATCCCCTCCCTCGTTTCTTGGTTGCACTATCACTTATTTTACAGCGGGCATTAGACGAGGGTATCATTACCAAAAAAGTGCATGATGGCCTTCTCACTGTGTCCCCTAAAGTCCCGACTTTTTACCTCTTACCCAAGATCCACAAAGATCCCCTTGACCCACCTGGGCATCCTATAGTGTCCGGCATTGAGGGATTGAGTGACCCAATTTGTAAATTTCTGGACTACTATTTGAAACCCCTACTAGAAACTCTCCCTCATATGTCCGTGACACTATGGACGTCCTGACTAGGGTCAACGGGATATTTGTGGATCCTGGGGTACTCTTGGTAACGACTGACATCGAATCTCTATATACATGTGTTTCACATAATGATGGCCTCGCCGCGGTCCGCTATTTCCTGGGAATGACCAATCTGGATTCACACTTATGAGAATTAATCCTCGAGCTCCTCTGCTTTGTCCTGACACATAATTTTTTTGTTTTCAAAGATTTTTTCTGTCTGCAGGCCCGCGTCACAGCCATGGGGGCGGCCTGTGCGCCTTCGTACGCCAACCTCTTCCTGGGGTTCTGGGAGAGGGGACTTTTTGGCGACGAGGGCATGCAGGCGGCCGACTATGTGCTAAGCTGGAGGAGGTATATAGATGATATTTTGTTTTTGTGGTAGGGCACAGCCGGCGAGCTCGGGGATTTTATGAAGGACTTAAATCATAATCCATACAATATTAAATTAACTTATCAATTTCATCCTAGCAAGGTCGATTTCCTGGATATCAGTCTGGAGTTAGACCACCTCCGGGTTGTCCAGACTGATGTCTTCAGGAAATCGACCTCGGTTAATTCACTTTTACACGCATCCTCTGCACACAATTACTCAACCATTAAAGCAATACCGATTGGTCAGTTCCTCAGGATGAGGCGGATTTGTTCAACAGAGGCCAACTTTCGACGTCAGGCAGAAGATCTTAAGGGGAGGTTTCGTGATCGTGAATACAGTGGGAGGGCCATCAAGAACGGCTATAATCGTGCCATTCAAAATACCAGGGGACAACTCCTACTCCCATCAAAACCTAGGAAGACCGAGAATACCATCAGGTTTATATCCACTTACAATCAACAATGGGAGAAAATGCGCAACATATTGGTGAAACATTGGCCCATTTTGCAGGCTGAGCCGGCGCTGAAGGGTTGCCTCCATGATGTTCCCTCCATGACATCTAGGAGATCTAGAAATCTCCGTGACCTACAGGTACGCAGCCATTATGTCCCTACCCCTTCAAACTTTTTTGGTGTAACTACACCTAGAAGGGGCTGTACCCCATGCGGCCACTGTGTGGCATGCGGCAACATCAGCAGGGGGAATTCTTTCTCTTCTGCTGATGGGTCACGCACTTTTCAGATCAAGGAGTACATCTCATGTCATACCACCCATGTCATCTACTATGCAACATGTGATTGCCCCTTGATTTATATTGGCCTAACTACACGCGAACTCAGTGTCTGCACACGCGAACACGTGAGGGACATATGTGGGGCTAAGACAGTCATTGATACCTCAACTTTAAAAACCCTACCTAGACATTTTAGAGCTGCGCACCAATGTAATCCTAGGTCACTGAAGGTCTTGGGGATAGATGTGGTGCATGGGGGCATTAGAGGAGGCAATCTGAAAAGGCGCCTTGCTCAGACCAAGACCTGATGGATTTCCACTCTGGGCACGGTCTGAACGATTCCATTAGTTATGCCCCTTTTTTATAAAACCACATGCTGGTCCTATAATCTTTTGGGTCCTCTTTTCCTTGACTCTTGTACTTTATTGCATATTGAGTCTTATTGCTTCCCCTTCGGGACTATGTTAATTTTTTAAAATATTTTTTTTTTTTATGAGGTCAAGAGTCAAGGACTAAGATTCGACAAGATGTGGGAGCCTCTCCTCCATATATATATGTTTTTATCAATTTATTTGTTGTACATTTAGTCATTTTGTCCTTGTTTGTTATTAGGTTTTTCTTCATCATCCTTCTCCTTGATTCATTGCGGTGTTTTTGACATCATTCAACCTATTTGCCAAAAACAGTGAACCTGTCCGGATAGGGAATTCACCACCATTGAAATGAATACCTATGCATGTGATATGTAACCTCTATCTCTCTCTCCCCCCCCTCCTTTTTCCCTTCTTCCCTCTTTTTCTCTTCCTTTCCTTTCCTTTTTTTTTCTCCCCCTCGTTTTCCTTTTCCCCTACTCTTTTATCCACTTGCTCTTTTCTCTCCCCTTTTCCTTTTGATGATTGTTTTGGACTTCTAAATATGTATATTGACATTTTGAAAAATGACACATGTCGTATATTGTAACATCTTAATGTACATATTTCCTCCTTATATTATGCATATCACTATCTACATGCTGGTTTAGATATACTTAATGGTGACTGCCCCCCATCCCATTACAGTGCCATTTGTCCTTGGCTTTATAATATTAATACTTAGCCCCCTTTTAGACTGTATGTAAAGTCTTTATCCCCTCATCACCCTGCCCCCCTCTTGAATTTCGGTTAGGCAAATTTAAGGAATACCTCCGTTCATTTAATTTAAGATTTCCACATGTGTCACTTTCCATTTTGAGTACCTGTCATGCTCGTTGGTGGTGATGCGTCCCCCTTCTGAGCTTAGTGACAGATCTACTTGATGATGTGTGTCACCTGTGGCATTCTACTAGGACTATTTTGTCCTTTTAATAATTTCCTTGATATAATCTCTCTGCCTTCCCTACACCATCACCACGGGGGGTGCGGTGTGTGTGGTGTCCGTTGCGCACTGGGTACTTGAGTTTTCATACGTATGCCTGTGTGTTCATTCGGGTGATCTGCACTTCCTGCGTCTCTCCTGTTGCCAGGGAGCCGTAACGCCGCGCTTCCTCCAGCGTGTCCTGTGCATGCGCACTCAGTGCACTGTCCGGGGCTTCGCTATGCGGCTGCGCGAGCACCTCTGACTTCTCTGGCATCCGGTCATGGGGTCTATATCACGTGACCGGGTGACGGATAGTCAAAAGGACGGCGCGGCTTCTCCTCACCGCACTCACTCCTCCCGGAAGAAGCGGTTGTACAATCAGAATGTCATCTAAAGTTGTTATGATTAGAAAATTGGCAACCGCGTGTATTCAAAAAACTCTTGAATTTTTGTTTGAAGAGGAATGTGTTTACCTTCGATGGGCGGATCTACCACCAACTCAGGGGTACTGCTATGGGGAGCCCTTGTGCTCCCTCATACGCAAATTTATTCCTGG
This sequence comes from Anomaloglossus baeobatrachus, assembly GCF_048569485.1. Classification (NCBI taxonomy): domain Eukaryota; kingdom Metazoa; phylum Chordata; class Amphibia; order Anura; family Aromobatidae; genus Anomaloglossus; species Anomaloglossus baeobatrachus. The sequence continues at coordinate 110,317,082 of NC_134362.1, forward strand.
GTTGGTGGGAGGAGACACAGATTTTTGTTGAAGAAAGGAGAGAAATGACATCAAAGTTTGAGGTATGGGCCCGCTACATAGATCACATTCTGATTGTGTGGAATGGCTCAAGAGGAGAGCTAGTTGACTATGTAGCGGGCCTCAATCAGAATGATATCAACCTCAGATTCACTCATGTCATCGAGACAGAAACTCTCCCCTTCCTTGACATTCTTATCCAAAAGAATGGAAGGGGTGAAATCTCCACATCGACCTATTATAAGCCCACTGCTATGAATTCCCTCCTCAGGTGGGACAGTAATCATCCCTTCCACCTGAGGAGAGGAATTCCAAAGGGCCAGTATCTCCGTTTACGGAGGAACTGTACTGACAAACGAGTCTTCAAAATTCAGTCAAGGGCACTTCGTGACAAATTTAAAGAAAGAGGTTACCCTAAAGAAATTTTGAAAAGAGCGTATCATGAGGCTAATAATACCCCCCAAGTAAAACTTTTGGCTAACCGGCAGAAACCAAGTTCTGAGGAGAATATCACACGGTTAATTACCACATTTGATAATGGAGCCATGGAAGTCCAGAAAATCCTTGAATGACATTGGCCTATTCTGTTGATGGACAGGGATATAGGCCCTGCACTTTCCCGTCGACCGCTAATCACCTATAAAAAAGGAAGATCCCTTGGTGATAGGCTAGTACATAGCCATTTTGAGAGAGGTCAGGAAACAAATTGGCTATCTAGAGAAATAAAAGGGTGCTATAAATGCTCCAAGTGCATCGCATGTCCTTTTTTGGAAGTAGGAAAAAACTTTAGGAGCAATGTCCTCAACAGAACCTTCGAGATACGCCATTTTATCAACTGCCGTTCTCAGGGAGTAGTGTGCAAAGCTACTTGCGCCTGTGGACTTGAATACGTGGGTAAAACCATCCGTGAGTTCAGGCGCAGGGTAGGTGACCACCTTGGTGACATCGAACACCAGAGAGATAAACCGTTGGCCAGACACATTTGGGCCAAACATGGTGGAGACCCCTCAGTGATACGCTTCGTTGGCATCTATTTGATCCCAAAACCCAAAAGGGGAAGGAATTGGGATAAAAAAGTACTTCAAAAAGAAACTAAATGGATATTTACCCTGGGTACTCTTTCCCCTCAGGGACTTAATGAGCATTTACAATTTGCCAGTTTCATCTAGGTCCCGGTGGACTACCGCCAAAGATAACCTTGTCTTTTCTGATGTGTAACCGCTATAGTACAGGATTGATGGGGTGATATCCATCTCCTCATCTGGCACCTAACTTGTACGTCATTGCTACATTTGGGTTTGATAATACTATACCAATTATATAATAGAATGCCAATTGTGACACATATATGTAACAGTGTATCCCCTAATTCAGCTGTATAATGAAATTTGTATCTTAATGGTGCGATATGTAAGATCCTCTATACGTATAAGACGTAATGTTATTGTTCCCATGAGAGGGGTTGGGGTTATTTTACATCATCTCTACTTTGCACCCTCTCTACTTTATTAAAACGTGGATTTATTAGTTCCAAACAATAACCCTGTGCAGTGTTTTGTAGGGCGCTCCTGAAATTTATGAAGATGTGCCTACATATGTAGGTACATAGGGGCTGCCCTGGAACGTTCATTGGTGACGCCCCCCCCAGACCCAAGAGAGCAGTGAAAGGGTGTAGAATGGGGAAGTGGGCGTTGCCATTTCAGAGTGTGCACAATACACTGCACGGTGTATCTGGAATACAGGTGATGTGCCATGGCACGCCTATAAAGGGGATGCACTTAATATCCATTAGTAATGCCCCTCCAGACTAATCATATGTCTAAGGAATTGGAAGGTGGAGATGGGCGGTTCTAATGCAGAGCGAGCCCAGCACACTATTGGACGTGTTAGGATACACGTGGTGTGCTTGCTGACACGCCCGCTTGTAGATGTGACGTCCCTTACACTCTGCGTCTCCCTCAGACTGATCATATGTCTAGGGAGTTGGAAGGTGGAGATGGGCGGCTCTAACTCAGAGCGAACGCAGCACACTATTGGACGTGTTAAGATACATGTGGTGTGCTTGTTGACGCGCCCGCTTGTTAGATGTGACGTCCCCTACACTCGGCGTCTCCTTAGACGAGTGGAACGCGGATATATGCGTTCCACTCGTGGAGTCTGCGCAGAGTGCTTGAGGGGTCGAGTTACGTCACATGTCAATATACACGCCCCTTTCTTTGGACACGTCTGGAGGAGATACATGGATTGGAGCTCCTGATAGGCGCGCATGTTAAGCGCTGCCTGATAGGTTTCCTGACACACATCCTGCACGATTCCGGATGTGATGCACACACCGGATATGGTATTTTGTTTGGAACGCACGCTATATCCACTCACCATGTGCTTGCACATGGCGCGGATGTTTACACCTATGGAGAGCAATAACGTTAATTGAATATGAACACCTGGGGATGACACTGGCCATTAATGAGTTATTTAATTGAGTGCAAGCTATGATTGGTTTCACTATGCTTATATACCCTCTGCTATGTGTGCCTCGGCTCCTTAGTGTATCTATGTGAGCTTGGGTATAGGATCTCTGACCTCTGATGTGCTACCGGAGTCCCCTGATGATTCTAAAGTGATGAAACGCATCAGGACGAGGTCCAGGAACATTATAGGGACACTAAGAGAGGGCTAGATGTGGTCTGCCCTTGCAAGGGCAGAAGCTTTTGGGGTATCAGGTATTACTAAGATTTCCTAGGGTCATTGTAGGGCCAGCTGGATGCTGTGCGGACCTGTGTGGAGAAAATGCTGTATACCCCAAGCTGCGAGGAATGGGTGAGATCGAGTCTAACTCATGGGCGGCACGGTGGCTCAGTGGTTAGCACTGCAGTCTTGCAGCGCTGGGGTCCTGGGTTCAAATCCCACTAAGGACACTATCTGCAAGGAGTTTGTATGTTCTCCCCGTGTTTGCGTGGGTTTCCTCCGGGTTCTCCGGTTTCCTCCCACACTCCAAAGACATACAGATAGGGACTCTAGATTGTGAGCCCCAATGGGGACAGTGTTGCCAATGTATGTAAAGCGCTGTGGAATTAATAGCGCTATATAAATGAATAAAATTATTATTATTATTATTATTCTAGAATCCTGTTTTGAGTGATTTCCTCTCTGAGGATCACTTATGCACTATATGTTTATTATATTGAGTTTTTTTGATAATTTTTTAGGTACTCATTTACGGGACCACTGTCTCTTTTGGAGTAATAATTATCATACTCAATTATTTGTTATGTATGTTGTATTTTTTTGTTAATTTTGTTATATATTATTGGCTCCTGGATTTGGGTTCCATCGGTCCCGTTTAATCCAGAGAGCTATAGGTTACCCCTATGTCTTAATCTAAGATTTTATGTGAATAGATTAAAAGTTATATTTTAGCCTCTTACATATTTGCTATTTTTCTACATTTCTTTGTTAGGAAGATTTTCATATCCTACAATATATTCTCCATATGTATGATTCATGTCCACATCTGTCTGACATCGACTTCCTCAAAAGAAAACTGGACGCTGGATCACATTATATTTTGGGCTCTCGCCATGAAAGCTCCCGATAGACTTGCTAAATTGTATATGTGGTTTCATGTTGTAATTTTATTACTCACTTATGCCATTATTTGATGCATTCATGTGTTTATAGCAGGGGTCTAGCTGTCTGTCGTTCTTTGCTGTAAAGTGAAGCTTGTGTAGAACAATTCTCATAAATCACAGATATCTAAGGAATGCATGTAAAAAACATGTGGACTGAGTATTAGGAATGAGCAAACCCAAACTGTAAAGCTCAGGGCCCGTACAGGACACAAGGTCCAGTACTGAACCACAAACACAGGCTTTTGACTATACATCTGGTTCCTTTCCGGGTTTGTCTCCCGAATAAAGCTTGTTGAAAGGATGCAGGGCAACCAATCAGCAAGCTTTTAGACTGGGCACTTCCAGAGCCATCGCAGCCATGCCAAGTATTGGCATGTCTGTGATTTGTCGGCGCACCCTGTGACTCGGTCTGTATAAATTCCGGATCATCGGCCGCGGCGCCATTTTGCCCTCAGTAGAATAGGGAGAGTGCTCTGTTGGAGTGAGGGACAGTGATAGGTGCAGTTAAGAAAAAACACATTTTAGCGATAGGATGCTGTAGGAGTGAGGGACAGTGATAGGTGCATGTAATTGTAAATCAATCAGTGCTTCATCACACATCTTTGTGTAGTGGTCCAAAACAGCAGCGTACAGGCAGTGTAATCTATTAGCTCAATCTACCAAAAAACAGTATTATCCACCGTGCCTTGCTCTGGGAATATCTCTGAAACCGTATACTGCGTTGCATCATGCAGCTTTGCATAGCTATCAAAAACAGCTGCATACAGGCTTTGTTCTAATCCAGTGGTGGGGATCCTCCGGTCCGCGGGCCATATGCGGCCTGCAATTAAGTTTTCTGACTGCCCCAGGCAGATTCCTGGGGCCGCAGTGCTCAGGTCGGCTACCGCGTCTTGCCGGCCGCCAGCGGATTGAATCCCTGTCCTCCTAGGACGCGCATTTCGGAGTCACACTTGTGAGTGACTCGCATCGCATCACCCGGCACTGTCGCACACTCCCCTGACAGGAGCAGGTCGGCTGCATGTATTTCTACGCAGCTGAGATGCTCCTGTCCGGAGAGCAGCAGGCCATGTCGGGTGAGGCGATATGTGAGGCTCGCGTGAGTCACATGCAAGTGTGGCTCCAGCCTAGCTGTAAGGACCAGGAGGACGGGTAGGCCCAGGAGGTGGATCCACTCGACTGAGCACCCCACCGAGGGCAGGGTACCCGGTAGCTGGAGCACTACAGGCAGCAGGACAGTCCGTTTAGAGGACTGGAGTGAAGAAGTCCTTGGGACCACAGAGTCTCTGAAGGTAGTCCGGGTGGCGAGGCTCAGGTTCGGAGGCCGGGATGATGTCAGGCAGAATCCAGAACCAGCTCAGCGAGGGGGTCGGTCACCACACGGATCCAGGGATCGGAGACGGGAGGGACTGAAGTGATGTCGGACAGTCACCGTCCGGAGTTCTGGAACCGTCAGGACCGGTTGGCGAGGCAGGAGCGGCTCTACGAGACAGATAAGTCAGTACTGGACAAAGCACAGGGGGACCTGACTCCTAGCTTACTAAACACGAAGAACAGGCCCCACCCACTTGGAAAAGAAACCCCTTTATACCCTGTACCTGTGTGTTCAGTATCCTGTCAGTGGACGCTGGCCCTTTAAGAAAGTGTCAATGATAGCGCGCGCCCTAACGCGCATGCGCGAGGACCGGGTGCCAGAAGCCAGGGCAGGAAGCGGTGCACAGGAGGCAGGAGTGCCTGGCAGAAGGCTCAGTGTCGCGGAGGGGTGCCAGGAGCGGGGATCAGGACGCCTGGAGGACGCAGGTGAGGGAGAGGGAACAAGGAGGCTGTGGAGCGGAGGACCGGGGAGCGTGGCACGGGAACCGGGGAGCGTGGCACAGGAGCCGGGGAGCGTGGCACGGGAGCCAGGGATCGTGACAGTACCCCCTCCCCCACGCCCCCCTCCCCGCAACCGGGACAGGAAGGCACGTATCAAAGGGGTACCCACATTCTCCCGGGGTTCCCAGGACCTATCCTCGGGACCATACTCAGCCCAGTCCACCAGGAAGAACTGCCGGCCCCGCACGGTCTTCATGGCCACGATATCCCTTACCGCATAGATGTCATCGTCAGCAATAGGAGGAGGAGTAGAACTGGCATCAGCGGAGAAGGGACCAAGGACAACCTGCTTGAGCAGGGAGACGTGGAAGGAGTTGGGTATCCTCATCATGGCCAGGAGCTGCAGCTTGTAGGAGACCTCATTGATCTTGCCGATGACTTTAAACAGCCCGATGTATCAAGGACCCAGCTTGTACGACGGTAGCTTCAATCGGACATATTTGGAAGCAAGCCAGACCAGATCACCTGAAGAGAAACACGGAGGATCCAGACGCCTCTTGTCCGCGTGTCTCTTCATCCGCAGGGAAGCGCGTCCAAGGGACGTCTTGACAGAGTTCCAAATTGTTGAGAAGTCACGGACTACGGTATCAGCAGCAGGGACATCCGAGGTAGAGGATACAGGTATGAGACGGAAGGCTGAAGTCCGTAAACGACATGGAAGGGAGAGCTGGAGGTGGACTCACTGACGTGATGGTCATGGGAGAATTCAGCCCAAGGAAGGAGTGTGGACCAATCGTCATGATGAATGTTAACGTAGTGGCGCAGGAAGGAGGTCAGGATCTGATTGACTCGTTCCACTTGGCCATTCGGCTGAGGGTGGTAGGCCGAAGAAAAGTGCAGAGCCACTCCCAGATGTTTGCAGAGAGCCCTCCAGAAGCGCGAGTTAAACTGAGTTCCTCTGTCGGACACAATGTGTGCGGGAAAGACATGCAATCGGAAAATGTGCTGTATGTAGGCATCAGCGAGCTCCTGGGCAGAGGGCAGTCCGACTATGGGGACGAAATGAGCCATCTTGGAGAAACGATCCACCACGACCCATATGACCGTGTGTCCAGAGGACAAAGGCAAGTCCGTAATAAAGTCCATTGCAATGTGTTGCCACGGAACGGAGGGAATTGGCAGCGGCAGAAGACAACCATATGGCAGGTGTTTGGGCGTCTTGTTCCGGGCACAGGATGAGCAGACTGAGACAAAAGACGCGACGTCCGTGCGAAGGGATGGCCACCAATAGTGCCGGACAATCGTACTCCATGTTTTCTTCTGACCAGCATGGCCGGCTATTTTCGAGGCATGGCCCCAGTGCAAGACTTTCTGTCTGTCGGTCTCAGAGACATAGGTCTTCCCAGGGGTTATCTGAGCCAGCGTGACAGGAGCCACCGGAATGACTTTACTGGGGCAGATGATGAGCTGGGATGTCTCCTCCTGCTCCATGGGCACAAAAAACCTGGACAAGGCATCTGCCCGCATGTTCTTATCCGCGGTCCGAAAATGGAGTTGAAAATCGAACCTGGCAAAGAACAAGGACCACCTGGCTTGTCGTGGGTTCAGTCGTTGAGCAGACCGCAGGTATTCCAGGTTCTTGTGGTCAGTGTAAATGATCACGGGGTATACTGCTCCCTTCAGGAGGTAGCGCCATTCCTCCAGAGCCAGCTTGACTGCTAATAGCTCTCGATCACCGATAGTGTAGTTGCGTTCAGGCGCCGAGAAGCTCTTGGAGAAGAAACCGCAAGTGACCATCTTCCTGGTGGAGGACTTCTGTATGAGCACTGCCCCGGCCCCTGAGGAGGAAGCATCCACCTCCAAGGTGAACTGTCGGTTTAACTCTGGACGATGGAGCACAGGAGAGGAAGCAAACACCTGCTTTAGGGAGCCGAACGCGGCGTCGGCCGCAGGTGACCAGTCCTTCGGGTTAGCCCCCTTCTTGGTCAAGGCAGAGAGAGGCGCAGTCAGAGCAGAGAAGTCAGGGATGAACTGACGGTAATAGTTCGCAAAGCCAAGGAAACGTTGAATCGCCTTCAGTCCGGAAGGAGGGGGCCAGTTGAGGATGGAAAAGACCTTCTCTGGGTCCATCTGCAGGCCAGTGTCGGAGATTACGTAACCCAGGAAGGGAAGAGACGACTGTTCGAAGACACACTTCTCGTACTTGGCGTACAGGCGATTCTCTCTAAGCCTTTGTAGTACCAGCTGCACGTTCTCTCTGTGGGTCTTTAGGTCCGGGGAGAAGACCAGGATGTCATCCAGATATACCACCACACAGAAGTAGAGAAGGTCCCGGAACACGTCGTTCACTAGTTCTTGGAAGACTGCCGGTGCGTTACACAGGCCGAAGGGCATCACACAATACTCGTAGTGCCCATCACGAGTGTTGAATGCAGTCTTCCATTCGTCCCCAGAGCGGATGCGAACCAGGTTGTAGGCACCACGAAGATCCAACTTGGTGAACACACGGGCTCCTCTGAGCCGATCAAACAATTCAGGGATGAGCGGCAGGGGGTATTTATTCTTTACAGTGATTTGGTTCAATCCCCGGTAGTCAATGCAGGGGCGCAGGTCGCCCTCTTTCTTCTTAACGAAGAAGAAGCCTGCTCCAGCAGGAGATGAGGATCTCCGAATGAATCCCCTTGCCAGGTTCTCAGTGATGTAGGCAGACATGGCCCTTGTTTCAGCAGGGGACAAGGGATATATATGTCCTCAAGGAGGTGTGGTTCCCGGCAGTAAGTCGATGGCACAGTCGTAGGGACGATGTGGCGGCAGTACCTCTGACTCTTTTTTATCAAAAACGTCCGCGAAGGACCAATAGGCAGAAGGCAGTCCTGGTAGGGACTCTGGGACCGGAGGTCGTCGGATGGGCTGTATGGACTTCAGGCAGTTCTCGTGGCAAGAGGGGCCCCATCGGGTAATTTCGCCAGCACGCCAGCTGACCGACGGTTCGTGTGTCCATAACCAGGGGAGTCCCAGCAGGATCTGATGAGACATGCGCGGGAGGACGTAGAGAGTGATTTTCTCGGTGTGCAGGGCACCGATACGTAGTTCTACAGGCTTGGTGATCCACGAGATGGTGTCAGAGAGGGGTCTCCCATCTACAGAGGCAATCACGAGGGGTTTGTCTAGTGGAATAACAGGCACCTGGTACTTGTCCACCGTAGCCTGCTGGATGAAATTGCCTGCTGCCCCGGAATCGAGGTACGCTTCTGCCGTGAACCGCGTCTCTCCCGTTGTCACCTGAACAGTCCATGTAACCGGGTCTGAGAGAGTCCCAGTACCCAGGGTGGCCTCTCCTACCAACCCTAGGCTTTGGAGTTTCTCGGCCTCTCTGGACAGGAACGTAGCAGGTGTGTGCCCTCTCCGCAGTTGAAGCAGAGGCCCTTGGCGAGCCGTTCTGCTCGGCGTTGCTCGGACTGCCTCAGACGGTCAATCTGCATGGGCTCGTGGGCAGAGACGCCAGATGACGCTGACTGAGGAATGGTGGGCTTCCGCGGAGGAGAGGAGTGCCGTATCGGACGTCTCTTGGCGGACACCTCTTTGGATCGTTCCTGAAAGCGGAGGTCCACGCGGGTGGCTAGAGCGATCAGGGCATCCAGGGTGGAAGGAACATCGCGGCCGGCCAGTTCATCCTCAATACGTCCGGAGAGTCCTTCCCAGAGGGCGGCAGTTAGGGCCTCATTGTTCCACCCTAATTCTGAGGCCAAGGTGTGGAAGCGGATGGCATATTGACCCACCGTCAAGGTCCCCTGGCGTACCCTGAGGAGTGATGAGGCGGACGCGGCGGCACGTCCGGGTTCGTCAAAGGTGGTTCGCAAAGCCTGCATGAATTCCTGGATGTTAGTGGTCACAGGGTCCTCCTTCTCCCACAAGGGGTTCATCCAGGCCAGTGCCTCACCCTTTAGATGGGACATCACAAACGCCACCTTGGCTTGGTCGGAGGCAAGAAGATGCGGAAGCAGCTTAAAGTGGAGAGAGCACTGATTCAAGAATCCTCTGCAGGTCTTAGGATCTCCGGCATACCGGGGCGGAGAGGCCAAGCGGAGTTTAGAGGCCTCCGGGGAAGCTCCCACGGCAACTGTGGATGTGGACTGTGATGCCAGGGACGTGGCTGTCGCTTGCAGCGTATTCAGGCGGGTGTCCACTGAGGTCATGAAGGCTAGCATGTGGGATTGGGTCTCGCGTTGTCGTTCGAGTTCCTGCTGCAATCCGGCCAGCTGGGACGCTAGTGCTTCGGCGGGATCTGTGGCCTGTTCTTGCTGTAAGGACCAGGAGGACGGGTAGGCCCAGGAGGTGGATACACTGGACTGAGCACTGTTACGAGGGGGACCCGGGGAAGCGTGCCAAGATGGGAAATGGACAGCTTCCGCCGGTCAAGGTCCACTGTGCGGTGTAAGGGACCGCTGCTATGGTCAGGAAAGAGTGAGCGGGTTGCTACTAGTGATCGTCTGGAACGTCACAGACGATCTATGTACACCGGTCTGCCCTAAGCCGTGAGGGTTGTATGGCTCGGGGCTTCTCGTACGGTGTACCTGTTGCACGGGGACGCACAGAGGTGCCTACGCACGTGTGCCAGCGGGAGTCACAGGATATGGCACGAGGGTAGCACAGAGGTGCCCACGCACGTGTGCTTTCAATAACCAGGTGAGTCCGGTGGAGACTCGAGGAGCTCACCTGGGACAGGAACACGGCCTGTTGAAGGAGATACTGCCGGAGCAGCAAGGCAGGAACACGGCCTGCAAACCAGGTGTTGCCTGAGCAGCAAGGGCAAAGCCCACGAAAGACAATGACGTCTGTACAGTGGCGTGGCAGCACGCTGCCAGACATCCAAACATAGAAGGACGGTCGCGCACCGCCATGATGGCAGGGGGAGCTTTTAAGGAGGTGTAGCTCCACCCAAGGGCGGGCGCGAGACGGGCGTGACTCAATCAGGGTTCATGACGTCCTGGCCCAGCCAGTCAGGATTCAGCACATCACCAGCCTCGTCATGGGGCCGTGTGATATCAGTGAGCGAATCAGAAGACGTCACGTGGAGCACATGCTCATCCTCCTGCCTCTGGGTCATAAAGGCGGGATCCCCGGTTTCACAATGTGCAGAGACATGGGAAGTCTTGCTGCTTCCCTGAGCATCTATTCTTTGCACACTGCGCAACTTCCCAGAGCCTCCATGATGCTGAGCAGGAGAGCTCGTGGCAGGCAAGGGATGGGAGACCGCTCCATTCCCTGCAAGGGGAGAGCCACTAGGTGTCACCCTTCTGCTGTGTCTCTGAGAAGGCAACTCCTGCAGACTGCACAGTCTCCCAGACCTTTGGTGCTGCTGAGCAGTAGGGCTCGTGGCCGACAAGGAATGGGGGACCACCTCATTCCTTGCAACAAGAGAGCCACGACGTGTAACAGAGCACCCCACTGAGGGCAGGGTACCCGGTAGCTGGAGCACTACGGGCAGCAGGACAGTCCGTTCAGAGGACCAGAGTGAAGAAGTCCTTGGGACCACAGAGTCTCTGAAGGTAGTCTGGGTGGCGAGGCTCAGGTTCGGAGGCCGGGATGATGTCAGGCAGAATCCGGAACCAGCTGAGTGAGGGGGTCGGTCACCACACGGATCCAGGGATCGGAGACGGGAGGGACTGAAGAGATGGCGGACAGTCACCGTCCGGAGTTCTGGAACCGTCAGGACTGGTTGGCGAGGCAGGAGCGGCTCTACGAGACAGATAAGTCAGTACTGGACAAGGCACAGGGGGACCTGACTCCTAGCTTACTAAACATGAAGAACAGGCCCCGCCCACTTGGAAAAGAAACCCCTTTATACTCTGTATCTGTGTGTTCAATATCCTGTCAGTGGACGCTGGCCCTTTTAAGAAAGGGTCAATGACCGCGCGCGCGCCCTAACGCGCATGCGCGAGGACCGGGTGCCAGAAGTCAGGGCAGGAAGCGGTGCACAGGAGGCAGGAGTGCCTGGCAGAAGGCTCAGTGTTGTGGAGGGGTGCCAGGAGCGGGAATCCGGACGCCTGGAGGACGCAGGTGAGGGAGAGGGAGCAAGGAGGCTGTGGAGCGAAGGACCGGGGAGCGTGGCACGGGAGTCGGGGAGCGTGGCACGGGAGCCGGGGAGCGTGACACTAGCATTCACTACTGAATGCTGCGTGAGTGTACCAGTGCCAGTATGCTCAGGACTTACTTAATGGGCGGGGTTAGCTCTCTGTGCTCCTGTTCCACAGAACACAGAAGACGAGCAGCAGCGTCACAGCTTCCGACGTTGTGTGTATGCCTTCTGGTGCTGTGTGCCCCCTTGTGCTGTGTGCCACCCATGGTGCTGTGTTCCCACACCCCCAGTGCTGTGTGTGAGCCCCCCTGTGCTATGTGCCACCCATAGTGCTGTGTTCCCCCTCCAGTGCTGTGCGCTACCCCCAGTCCTGTGCCCCCAGTAATGTCCATCTTCCCCTGTGCTGTCTGTGCCTTCCTAGTGATGTCTGTGCTCTGGGAGTGCTGTCCATACCCCCCAGCTACCCCCTAGTGATGTCTGTGCTCCCTTAGGGATATGTGTGCTCCACAAGTGTTATCCATTTTCCCCAGTTCCCCCTCATTCTGTCTGTGCCCCCAGTGCTGTCTGTGCTCTTCTCGTGATATCTGTGCCTCCCCCTCATGATATCCGTGCAGTCCGTGCCCCCCAGTGATGTCTGTGCCCCCTAAAGATGTCTGTACTCCTCCAGTGCTGTCCGTGCCCCCCAGTTATGTCTGTGCTCCCCCAGTGCTGTCCGTGTCCCCCTAGTGATGCCTGCTCCTCTGTGATATTTGTGTCCCAACAGTGCTGTCTGTGCCCCTCAGCCATATATATGCCTCCAAGTGAAGACTGTGCCCCAGCGTCTCCTGTGATGTGTATGCCCTCAGCATCTCCTGTGATATATACATGTCCCGAGCCCCTCGTGTGGTGCATATGCCCCTGATGTCTCCTGTGATATATATAGACTAGTCTCTAATTCTCCTATGTGATATATATACAGCAATCCCAGCTTCTGTTATGTGATATACACTACAGTTCAAAAGTTTAGGGTCACTTAGTTATTTCCTTATTTTTGAAAGGAAAGCACAATTGTTTTCAATGAAGCTAACATTAAATTAAACAGAAATACTCTGTATGCATTGTTAATATGGTAAATGACTAGCTTCAAATGTCTGGTTTTTAATGCAATATCTACATAGCTGTATAGAGGCCCATTTCCAACAACCACAAATCCAGTGTTCTAATGGTACATTGTGTTTGCTAACTGTGTTAGAAACCTAATGGATGTTTTCAAATCCCTTGAAAACCATTGTGCAAGTATGTTAGCACAGCTGAGAACAGTTTTGCTGATTAGAGAAGCTATAAAACTGACCTTCCTTTGAGCTAGATGATTATCTGGAGCATTACATTTGTTGGTTCTATTAAACTCTCAAAATGGCCAGAAAAAGAGTACTTTCATGTGAAACTCGACAGACTATTCTTGTTCTTAGAAATAAAAGGATATTCCATGTGAGAAATTGCCAAGAAACTTAAGATTTCATACAACAGTGTGTACTACTCCCTTCAGAGGAGAGCACAAACAGGCTTTAACCAGAGTAGAAAGAGAAGTGGGAGACCCTGCTGCACAACTGAGCAACAAGACAAGTACATTAAAGTCTCTAGTTTGAGAAATCGACGCCTCACAGATCCTCAACTGGCAGCTTCATTAAATAGTACCCGCAAAACGCCAGTGTCAGCATCTACAGTAAAGAGGCGACTCCAGGATGCTGGCCTTCAGGGCAGAGTGGCAAAGAAAAAGCCATATCTAAGACTGGCTAATAAAAGGAACAGATTAATATGGGCAAAAGAACACAGACATTGGACAGAGGAAGATTGGAAAAAAGTGTTATGGACAGACGAATCGAAGTTTAAGGTGTTTGGATCACACAGAAGAACATTTGTGAGATGCAGAACAACTGAAAAAATGCTGGAAGAGTGCCTGACGCTATCTGTCAAGCATGGTGGAGGTAATGTGATGGTCTGGGGTTGCTTTGGTGCTGGTAAAGTGGGAGATTTGTACAAGGTAAAAGGGATTTTGAATAAGGAAGGCAATTTTGCAACACCATGCCATACCCTGGACAGTGCTTGATTGGAGCCAATTTCATCCTACAATAGGAAAATGACCCAAAGCACACCTCCAAATTATGCATGAACTATTTAGGGAAGAAGCAGGCAGCTGGTATTCTATCTGTAATGAAGTGGCCAGCCCAGTCACCAGATCTCAACCCTATTGAGCTGTTGTGGGAGCAGCTTGACCGTATGGTACGCAAAAAGTGCCCAACAAGCCAATCCAACATGTGGGAGGGGCTTCTGGAAGAATGGGGTAAAATATCTCCAGATTACCTCATCAAATTAACAGCTAGAATGCCAAAGTTCTGCAAAGCTGTAATTGCTGCAAAGGGAGCGTTCTTTGACAAAAGCAAAGTTTGAAGGAGAAAATTATTATTTCAAGTAAAAGTCATTATTTCTAACCTAGTCAATGTCTGGACTATATTTTCTATTCATTATAAAACTCATTTGATAAATAAAAGTATGATTTTTTTATGAAAACAGCAAAATGGTCTGGCTGACCCTAAACTTTTGAACTGTAGTGCGCTCTAGGCAGAGACAAACCTGGAAAAGTAGTTGTGTGAAGCAAAGTTACATGACCAATATCACTGAAAATTAACTGCAACACCAAAGAGAAGCAGCTCCGGACACCACAGTAAGAGTGAATTAGGCTGCTTTCACACATCCGTTTTTTCCTGTGCGGCACAATCTGGCGCTTTGCAGAAAAACCGCAACCGTTTTTTTTTTTGCTGCCGGTTGCATTTTTTTTGCATAGACTTACATTAGTGCCGTATTGTGCCGCATGGGCTTGCGTTCCGTCCGTTTTTTTCCGCATGCGGCAGATTTAGCCGATGTGGCGGCCGGATGGAACGTTGCCTGGCATGTTTTTTTGTCCGTCAAAAAAAAACGCATTGCGCCGCATCCGGCCGATGCGCCGCGATTTGCAATACATGCCTATGGACACCGCATGCGGCGCCCTGCGGCAAACACCGCATCCGGCCGCCGCATGCGTTTTTTTCCACTGCGCATGCTCAGTAGCCTGACGCAAGCAGCAAAAACCGGACGGACTGCATGTCAAAAACTTATGCAAAGGATGTGGTTTCGTCGCCGCATCCGTTGCATAGGTTTTAAAGCCGGATTGGCCGGCTCTGCTAAAACCGGAGGTGTGAAAGCAGCCTTAATTGCTTGATCAAATATAGCTTGGAAATTTTCACATTGATAATTTTTATCGGCCCCCAAAGGTTGATAGAAATTCACAAAAGGCCCCCGGCAGTAAATCTAATCATTCTCTCTGTACAGGCCATATGTTAATCTGAGCTTGTTTGTGTGCCAAATAAAAAGGAGAACATCTAAGGCCAGAATCACACTTGCTAGTGCCTCGTGTGTTTCTCGCGAGAGTCTCTCATGGTAGAACCCGGCATGGCCGCACACTATGCATACAGGAGTGTCTGAACTGCATAGAGATACATGCAACCGACCCGCTCCTGTCAGGGGAGTGTGCGGCCAAGCCGGGTTCTACCATGAGAGACTCGTGCGAGAATCACGCGAGGCACTAGCAAGTGTGATTCTGGCCTAATAGGAGACATAGCCATGGTGGTGCTGCTGGTGGTGTAGCTGCTTCAGGGCGAGGACATGATAGATCTGTGCCTGCAACGCTCCAAACTGAAGCACCTTCCTCTGTTGCAGGCAGGCCGCAGACTAGTCTTTGTAATTTCTTAAGTCCAAGTGCCACTGCACTAATGGTGAGGCCAGAACATGTTGAGGCGGTTTTAGATTATATGGCAACCAGTGCCTCCAATTCCTTTGCATTGACTTCCACCCAGTCCACACCTAAAAGCTCAGAGTCGTCTCCTAGGTTCCATGGTCATCTTCCTTCCACCTCAACCCATTCAAAATCAGTCAAGCAGTGTGAGCCACAAGTCATGCAGCACTCACTTAAAGGGAAGGTGGCGCATTTTTTAATTTTTGTATTAATAATAGTGATTATGGAATCCATCATTATTAATAAAAATATAATTCATTGTTTATTTTTAAAGTACAGTGCTAGCTGATGATCCTGCACCATTTAATTTCTGGGTGGCATAATTGAATACATGGCCTGAGCTTGCACAATAGGTATTGGAGGTACTGGACTCCCCTGCCGTAAGTGTACTGTTTGAGGCCTTTGCCACACATCCGCAAAAAAAAGTATGTGTCTCACGTTCCGTTTTTCGGCTCCGTGTTCCTTTTTTTTGGGCATTTCTCCAGTAAGTGTGCATACCTCCCAACTTTTCAAGAAAGGAAAGAGGGACAAAGTATGCGGCGCGCTGCGGCAGATTTTGACCACGCCCCTAGCCCCACCCCTAGCCACACCCATTTGGCAGTAAGGGCCATTCAGCAGATGTCCCGGACTGTTCATTCATATTTATAGCAGTCAGAATTTTTTTATATTTCTATGTGTCACTATATGACATTGCTTATTTGTGCCTATAAGACCGTGTTCACACGTTGCATAAATTCTGTTTCTTTTTGTTTCTGTCTGCACCAAACTACACAATAACGATCTTCTCTGTTTTTTCCATTATTGCTGCATTTTTTCTGCCTTTTCTCCATTATTTAATGTGTTTTTGGTTCAGATGTGAATCTGCGTTTTTAAGTGTTTTTATTGTACAGAGAAGCTTTTTCCTGCATTTTTTTAAGCTCCACATAGAAACCTCCAGAGAAACCCCCCCCCCCGAAAACTGCAGAATTCAGCGGCGTCTTTTCATGTAATCACATCCACTTTACTTGGACAATTAAACACAGCAGAATAAATGTGCAAAAAAAATGCAGAAAAAAATGCAGCATTTACACTACATGTGAATATAGACTAATTGTCCAAGCAAAGTGGATGAGATGTCATGAAATCTCCGCCCCTGGTGCGTGGAAAGACGCCGCTGAACTGTTCGGATTTGGTGTTTCTTTCTTTATAAGCTTCAAGATTCACATCAGCAACAAACATGTATCAAATAAGGGGGACAATGTATAAAAAATACCGCAAACACGCAATAATCAGAGAACATTGTTATTGCACTTGTGGCGCGGACACCTGCAGAAAAAATGCAGCATTTACGCTATGTGTGAACACGGCCTCAGTGATCCATTTTTATTACATTTTTTATGGGTTTTAATAAAGAAAAATAATAAATTGCGCCATTTTTTTCCCGCCACTTACCGATCCCCATAAATAACCTGATCGCTGTGTTGTTCAGGTCATTACGATTACAGGGACACCAAATATGTCCATGTGATTTGCTGATTTGTGATGTTTATTATTTTATAAAAAGGTGTAATAAAATTACATTATACCATTTTTTTTATTATTTTTAGTAACTTTATTAGAAGAAAAAAAAATCCTCTTTTCCTCTCTCTCTAGAATACAGGAGATAGAGACACTGCTGTGTACAATGGAGCTGTGTCCTGTGTAATCTGCTGTGTAAGAGGCTGCATTGTAGGTTGATTTATGTAAAATCCTCCTTCTGACATCATCAATCCTAGTGGCTCAACAGCTAGAGCAGCTAGGAAAGCTAGGAGGCTGCTGGACACAAAACGTTGCTGGTTTGAATCCAAGGTGGTGAAGATAAAAAAATTGTATTTGTATTTTTTTCCTCATTTCTTTATAGTAGTTTTATGGGAACAAATGAATCTGACTCTTTCCTTCACCTACATTGAGATACAATATTTATCTATCTATCTATATCTATAACTATCCCTCTATCTATCTATCTATCTATCTATATCTATCCCTCTATCTATCTATCTCTATCCCTCTATCTATCTATGATTCTATCTATCAATCTATGATTCTATCTATCCATCTATCTATGATTCTATCTATCTATGATTCTATCTATGATTCTATCTATCTATCTATCTATGATTCTATCTATCTCTCTATCTATGATTCTATCTATGATTCTATCTATGATTCTATCTATCTATGATTCTATCTCTCTATCTATGATTCTATCTATCTATGATTCTAACTATGATTCTATCTCTATCTATTATCTGTCGTGTATCTATATATCCCTCTATCATCCATCCCTCTATCATCCATCCATCCCACTATCATCCATCCATCCCTCCCTCTATCCCTCCATTCATCCCTCCAATCATCCCTCTATCCCTCCCTCTATCCCTCCATTCATCCCTCCATTCATCCATCCATCCCTCCCTGTATCCCTCCCTCTATCCCTCCATTCATCCCTCTATCATCCATCCATCCCTCCCTCTATCCCTCCATTCATCCCTCTATCATCCATCCCTCCCTCTATCCCTCCATTCATCCCTCTATCATCCATCCCTCCCTCTATCCCTCCATTCATCCCTCCATTCATCCCTCTATCATCCATCCCTCCATTCATCCCTCTATCATCCATCCCTCCCTCTATCCCTCCATTCATCCCTCTATCATCCATCCATCCCTCTATCCCTCCATTCATCCCTCCCTCTATCCCTCCATTCATCCCTCCCTCTATCCCTCCATTCATCCCTCCATTCATCCCTCTATCATCCATCCATCCCTCCCTCTATCCCTCCATTCATCCCTCCATTCATCCCTCTATCATCCATTCATTCCTCCCTCTATCCCTCCCTTTATCCCTCCATTCATCCCTCTATTCATCCATCTATCATTCTTCCATCCCTCCCTCTATCCCTCCATTCATCCCTCTATCATCCATCCATCCATCCCTCCCTCTATCCCTCTATTCATCCCTCTATCATCCATCCATCCCTCCCTCTATCCCTCCATTCATCCCTCCATTCATCCCTCTATCATCCATCCCTCTATCCCTCCATTCATTCTTCCATTCATCCCTCTATCATCCATCCCTCCCTCTATCCCTCCATTCATCCCTCTATCATCCCTCCATCCCTCCCTCCATTCATCCCTCTATTCATCCCTCCATTCATCCCTCTATCCCTCCATTCATCCCTCCATTCATCCCTCTATCATCCATCCATCCATCCATCCATCCCTCCCTCCCTCTATCCCTCCATTCATCCTTCTATCATCCGTCCATCCCTCCCTCTATCCCTCCATCCATCCCTCCCTCTATCCCTCGATTCATCCCTCCATTCATCCCTCTATCATCCATCCATCCCTCCCTCTATCCCTCCCTCTATACCTATAATAATAATAATAATACCTCCATTCATCCCTCCATTCATCCCTCTATCATCCATCCATCCCTCCCTCTATCCCTCCAATCATCCCTCCATTCATCCATCCCTCCATCCATCTTTGCTGCTGAATAATCTGCTTCTGGTGTCTCACCTGCAGTATAGAGGTCAAGATAACAACATTTTCCAATTGGTTTCATTACAGGCAGTAGCTCAGTGGTAAAGCTGCTGCCTTTGAAACAATGAACTCACAGGTTCAAGTCCCGCCTGCCCTGAAAATCCAGAGCAGATGATAATTTAATTTATTATATGCACTGAGGGGAGGAGCCGGGACATCAGGTGGGAGTGCGGGACACACCTCTAAAATCGTGGCAGTCCCGCAGAATCCGGGATGGTTGGGAGGTATCCGTGTGATGGTGTATGCTCGCCGTGTGTAATGTCTGTGTATGCGTGAGATACGTATGTGTGGTGTCCATTTAAAATGATCCATGTGTGTGGCAAAATGTCGTTGATACATACCCGCTGACAGCCGACACAGACAGAGAGGTGCGATGACAATGAACTTGGATGAACTTCACCCAACTTCATTGTCATACCACGGCTCTGTCTGTGTGGCGTCCTGATTAGCGGTCACCCGTGAAGGACTCACCGGTGACTGATAATCCCCTGAGTGACTGAAGTTAGCGGCGTGATTATCGCTGCCATCACTCAGGCTACCCGCGGTTAGCTGGAGTCCTCCACCTGAGACCGCAACTCACCTGTAACTTTTTTGCAGATCGCTCAGCTCACTTCACTTGCTGTCACAGTTGGAGGATCCAGCGGTGGCCGCGAGTAACCTGAGTTACGTCATCGCTGATTGCGCGGCTCACCTCAGTTGCTGCAGAGCTGACAGAGAGCGGTCATGGTATGTGGCCACTCCTGTCACCTTCATGTAGCAGAGCTGAGAGCGTCGTGGGACCTCCGTGGATTTCGCCGGACCTGGATGGGTATTTGTGGCTTAATAAAGTGGTGAAAGAGGGTGTTTGTTTTTGTCTTTTATTCTAAATAAAGGATTTTTCATTGTGTGTGTTTATTTTCTTTAACTTACAGGTTAATCATGGAAGGTATCTCGGGGACACATCTGCCATGATTAACCCCTTATTACCTCGATTGCCACCGCACCAGGGCAATTCGGGATGAGCTGGGTAGAGTCCCGGAAATGTCGCATCTAATGGATGCAGCAATTCTGGGCGGCTGCTGGCCGACGAACAGAGAGAGGGACAGACAGAGAGACAGACAGACAGACAGAGCGACCATCTGACAGCGAAAGATACCAACCGACCAACAAAGGGAGATTGACCGACATCGCATCCAAAATTCACGAAAAAAACGCACACGGACGGTACGGGTAGAACATGGACATGCTTGTGTCACATACGTGCAGGCACGGACCCATTGACTTTACCGGGTCCGTGCCTGCGTGATGCCGGAGAAAAATGTCATGGAGAGATAAAGTCCCACAGCTTAAATTAATCACCAGTACATCTAAAGTCCCCTGCAGCCACCTGAGACCGTCTCCAGCGTAATCTGAGCAGCCACACCGGAGAAAACAAGCAGATCTAGCCGGAGGGAGTACTTACCTGCAGGCCCGAAGATGGCTCCTGGAGTCCTGTGCTGTGCTTCTTCCTGAAACTTTCTGCACGGAGAGACCCTGGGACACCTTCTCCCTGGTAGCCTTGGTTCCTGCAGCAGCTACTTATCTGTGGAGGAGGGAGCTTCAGAGTCCGGGTGTAAATAGAGGTGTTCCTGAACTGAGACAACAGAGATGCGGTGCCTTCTCCTGCAGGGGAGCAGACACAGACAGCAGCGTGCAAGAGACCCTGGCTTGCTGGAGTTGCTTGAATGCTGAAGCCTGCAGCTAGATAGGACAGTGTGACACCCTGGGCAAGCCAGGGGTCACAGGTAATGACATCACCACACCCTACACCCCGGTTAGGTACACCTAAGCTAAACCTGAAATCCTTGTTGCCTTCCTCCAGGGGCTGATGTCCACACCAGGGGGTGGGCCAGGCGGTTGGCTCCGCCCACCGAGGAGTTCACAGTCCTGGAGGCGGGAAAACCAGGCAGATGAGTTGGAGCTGAAGTTGAAGTTAGAGGAGAGTGGTAGAGGAGCAAGTGAGAGGAGTTGAAGTGGAAAGAGAAAAAGTGACAGTTTGAAAGCCTGAAGTTAGTCCGGGTGTGTGCCCCGGACTGAGACAGCAAGGTTAGCAGACGGCGGTGACCGTCTGCAGTGGAGGCTGATCGGAGGTTGCCAAAAGGACCGTGGACGGGTGGTGGCCCGGCGGTACCGGACCGGTATACAAAGAGAAGCCAGCACCATTGGCAGGGGCCTTTCGGATCCCGGCAAGGCTAGGAGTCGCCGTGAATTTGCCAAATCCGTCAGTGAAGGGGACCTCCGGGTCTCCAAACAACTAAGTCCCAATTGAAGGCCACAGTCCAACCGTATGAGAGAGACACCGCCACCGCCAAGGCACCAGTTTCTCAGGGCCAGCGCCTGCGGGCAAAGAGGGGCTCCTCCGGCCCATATCCAAGTCGGGGAGCGGGCTACCGGTGGGAATCCATCGCTACCAACATTTCACAAGGTGCAGGGAAAGAGACAGTTACCGTTAACTACCGGGGAAAAGCAACAGCAGCCGTCCGTGGGAACCGTCTTTCCAGCCGTGTGTTTTACCGAGAACTGTGTCAACGTCTCAGGCTGAGTGAGTACCACCGTGCCGTACGGCACAGCGCTGCCCCTGCGACCCTGCACCTTACCAGGCCCCGCACCCGGCCTGTCATCCACCCCTACCCCATCACTGGGCCCCGGGACAACCAACCCCCTACCCACGGAGGGGAGAAATAACAACAAAGCTGCTCCCTGTCACCGCTCCCGGGATCCCCATACAGAGCAGCGGTGGTGTTACCAAAAATCACCACAACCGTGGGTGGCGTCACGGACAATAAATCCCCAAAACCAAACCCCTTTTCACTCACGGGCGAGGAGCGCCGCTCGAGTCCCCGGGATCCGGCCCATCGCTCGAGCCACCGAGCAGCAGAGGCCGCAGCAGCAGCGGCAGCCGGACCCGAGCAGTGGGAGAGCGCAGCGTCCCCTCCTCCGCCCGCGACAACAGCAGCTCTCAATGTGATACAAGGGAGCTGACAGCTAAACGTTTTGAATGGACACATCCTGGAATCCAGAGGCCTGGATGCATGGGCATGGTGAGCTGTGACAGATCGGGATCTGTTTGTCATTGTCAAATATGCACAGTTTGTAAAGAGGCACTTAAGATAAGTTGATTAGTTGACACTGTGATTGCTGGATTCATAGCAAGCCCTCACTTTCACATTGTAATCTGCCTGTGCAGCAACCTGGGAGGGTGTGAGTTAAATCTCAATAGCCTAAAGGCCCCGTCACACTAAGCAACATCGCTAGCAACATCGCTGGTAACGAACAACTTTTGTGACGTTGCTAGCGATGTTGCTGTGTGTGACATCCAGCAACAACCTGGCCCCTGCTGTGAGGTCGTTGGTTGTTGCTGAATGTCCTGGGCCATTTTTTAGTTGTTGCTCTCCTGCTGTGAAGCACAGATCGCTGTGTGTGACAGCGAGACAGCAACAACTAATGTGCAGTGAGCAGGGAGCCAGCTTCTGCGGAGGCTGGTAACCAATGTAAACATTGGGTAACCAAGAAGCCCTGTCCTTGGTTACCCGATATTTACCTTCGTTACCAGCCTCCCCCGCTCTCACTGTCAGTGCCGGCTCCTGCTCTGTGCACATGTAGCTGCAGCACACATCAGGTAATTAACCCGATGTGTGCTGTAACTAGGAGAGCAAGGAGCCAGCACTAAGCAGTGTGCGCTGCTCCCTGCTCTGTGCACATGTAGCTGCAGCACACATCGGGTTAATTAACCTGATGTGTGCTGTAACTAGGAGACTGGGGGCTGGTCACTGGTTGCTGGTGAGCTCACCAGCAACTCGTGTAGCCACGCTCCAGCGATCCCTGCCAGGTCAGGTTGCTGGTGGGATCGCTGGAGCGTCGCAGTGTGACATCTCACCAGCAACCTCCTAGCAACTTACCAGCGATCCCTATCGTTGTTGGGATCGCTGGTAAGTTGCTTAGTGTGACTGGACCTTTAAGGTCCAGTCACACTAAACAACTTACCAGCGATCCCAACAACGATAGGGATCGCTGGTAAGTTGCTAGGAGGTTGCTGGTGAGATGTCACACTGCGACGCTCCAGCGATCCCACCAGCAACCTGACCTGGCAGGGATCGCTGGAGCGTCGCTACACGAGTTGCTGGTGAGCTCACCAGCAACCAGTGACCAGCCCCCAGCGCCGCGTGGAAGATGCTGCGCTTGGTAGCTAAGGTAAATATCGAGTAACCAACCCGATATTTACCTTGGTTACCAGCGCAGGCAGCTACACGTGCAGAGAGCAGGGAGCAGCGCACACCGGGTGCAGCTGAACAGGGTACATATATAGGGTATAGAGTTGTGAGGAAAGAGTTAACCTTTTTCACTGACTTAGAAAATAATAGAAATTCATTCTCCCTGGCAAGACCGAACCAGACTTATTTGCGTAATAAACTGTGAGACCAACCTCAAGGACGCAGAATGTTTTGACTTAGAGACGACTGAAAAACATCTTGTTATTGGAGTATAAGTCATTATATTAATTTCTCTTGCTGGGAATATGCAATCCACGCCTTAATGAATGTAGATTAATGAATATGTATGTTGCATAGTTACGCCCTAATCAACTTTGTATAACCTTGTAATGTAAACAAAATAATACAGTTTTCTTTTTGGGAGCCGCACGTCTCCTAGCCTTACGTGTATAACGGTGTCTGCCTGTTTTCATTGAAGGCTAAAGGGAGGGCAGAGGGGGGTCACCGGTACCCTCTCTGCATTCGGACATCGCTGGCAATAGCTGTGACCGTTAGGTCAACCTAACATTATCTGGCGCCCGAACAGGGACCCGTGTTTCTAATCCCAGGACGCAGTGGACTGTCTTGCCAAGACGAGGAGGAGGTGACCAGACGTGGGGACCAGAAACACCTGGCCAGGTAAGAGTTGAACCTTATTCTTCTCTTTATGCTCCCCACATCTGATCTCCCCTCTCCTCAACGCGCAAAATGGTACACTGTGAGTAGAAACTGGGTTATTGGCGGGTTTCTACTGAACTCTGAGAGAGCCTTGCCAGCTGATGTTTTCTGTGCCTTGTTTGGTTGTTTGCTTGTTTGTTTCTCTGTGTTTCTCTGCCTCTCTGTGTGTCGCGGGTCTGCTCTCCTGTGCTTTGCTTCTGTGCTGTTGTCTTTGCTGGTTGTTATAGATCTCATACATCAGTGAGTGTTGAAAGGGAATAGTGTACCTGCCCTGTCCAATGGATGTGATATTCACTGCCCTAGTGTTAGTGGGAATAGCCCTATTTGCCATTGCTATCGGATATAGAGTGTATCTCTGGTACAAGAAGGGCAACCCAACGCCATTCAACATTCTCAGCCCCCTCTGAAGTTAGGACACCACCTTTCAGTAGGAATGCAAAAGGAGTTAGTCTCTAGGTATCTCCAGGAAAGGTGGTTCTAGACCTCACCTTAGGTAGGAATACAAAAGGAGTTAGTCTCTGAGTATCTCCAGGATAGGTAGGTTTAGTCCAAAGGACGTTCAAGGGTCTAAAAGCTGAAGAAGATAGAAGAAGAAGAAGAATGGGGCAAGGAATATCAAAAGACAGAAGAGCTGGATGCACCCTGCAACATCTCATTACGTGTTATCATGGCAAAAGAACAGCCAGTCAGTCCAAGGAAGTTTTTTAAGACATTTGGATTGAAGGGGAAGGATCAATTGGACCCCAACAAATGGGACACAATAACAGCTACTAGAGCAGGAGTGATAGCAGATAAATCATGGACTAAACTGATCAGAACTCTTTCTGACATGGCAAAAACAGCCCACGATCAAGGTTGGATATACCATGAAGAATCAGACACATGGGAAGAAGCTGGGAAGCAAGCTAATAAGGATCCGCAGCCCCCTCCGTACCTGTCAGCTACTCCTGGAACGACTCCAAAAATAGCAGGATCCCCGGAATGGACCTGCACAAACTGTGGCCAACAAAATCCGGATTGGAGTGAAAAATGCCTAGCCTGTGGAGCCCCACAGCACAAGCTACAAGCCACAGCACCAGTGCCTCTTTATCCCGTAGTGGAAAGAAGAGTCCTGATAAGACCACCTGTGAATCCACAAAACCCAGATGCTCCCAGAGATGCAGTTCCTCGTACGTATGATGACTACGTACCCTGGACTCCAGCCGAGCAGATGGCTTTCCTGCAAAATGCTCCAGATCCGACTAGAAACCCAGTCAGTTTTTCACGTTACCTGAACCAAATACAGGTCTCCTACAGAAGCACTTGGTTGGACATGGAAGGTTTGTGTAGAGTTAAAATGTCTCCCGAACTGTATGCCAAACTCCCTGCCCACCTGACAGGACATGTTCCGGACGATACCCGTAATGTGGAATCGGGCCAAGACTTCATGATAAGACTCAATCTCTTCTGCGCCCAGGAGCAAAGAACTAAGGGCACAATGGGACCATTGCATCAAGGTCCTGTGGAGAATGTCAGCTCATTTTACTACAGATTGATGCAGTCATTCGCAGATGAAGGGCTGGACTTACAAGCAGGTGCAATACGTCGCCTGATGGTAAGATCCTTCATGGATGGAATACATGCACCTCTGGCAGAAAGATTGAAAGCGTGCTGCCCAGAATGGAGGAACATGGAAGACATAGATCTTCTAGTCAACAAAGCAAGTGGCTTAGAAACCGACGCAAAGGATAAAAGGAGCAACAAGAAAGTTGTCATAGCAGCAGTGGACGGTCAGCCAGAAGGTACAAGAAGGAAGGCACTGACCTGCTACTATTGTGGAGTCAGAGGACGTGATCAGAGACTGTAGAAAGAAGAAGAGGGACACTCAAAACCAACCCGAGAGTCAGGAGGAGAAGAATCCTGACTTGCGGCAGCACGGGATAGGGATGCCAGAGGTCCATTTATACATGTCCCCCTTCACATTGGCAACAAGGAAATAAGAGCTTTAGTGGACTCAGGAGCCTCTTGCTCCGTACTCCCCAAGAATCTGGTGCATGAAGGATCCATCTCCTCTGAAGCTACTGTAGTATCCGGAGTTGATGGACAAGCCCAGATAATCTCAATAATACATCCACTGAAGGTGAAACTGCGACCATACATGTTCGCGTCTAAATTCTTAGTGTCCCCCCTGGGTGGAGATGCCCTAGTGGGAGCAGATCTACTATCAAGACTGCAAGCTCAGATTGTCTACAATGAAGATGGATCTGCTATCCTGAAAATTCCAGATGATATCCCAGAAGAAGTCCTGTGCACTCTTCAGATGATAGAAGACCAACCAGAATCTGAAGTTACACATGAAGTAAACACGGACCCAATACTTCTACAAGTTCCTGCAAAACTCTGGTCCACATCAAAAACTGACCTCGGCACACTACCCGTGCCCCCCGTAAAGGTTTCAGTCAAGCCTGGAATTACACCACCGCAGCTGAGACAATACCCTCTTAATGTTCAACAGGAAGCTGCCCTAGATTACCAGATAAAAGAATTGTTGAAGTCGGGAGCCCTCAGAATTACTAAGTCTCCTTACAACACTCCGCTGTTTCCTGTTAAGAAGAGACAAGTAAAAAAAGGTGATCCAGTTACGTACCGTATGGTACACGATCTGAGGGCAGTGAATTCAATACTGGAGCCCCTCACCCCTGTTGTACCAAATCCACATACGCTGCTTACACAGGTGCCGGCTACATCCACCCATTACACAGTCATAGACCTTGCTAATGCTTTTTTCTCAGTACCACTGGACCCAGCATGCCAAGATTTCTTTGCATTCACGCACAAGCAAAATCAATATACATGGACACGCCTGCCCCAAGGTATGCAACATTCTCCTACGCTATATACTCAAGCAATGAGCAATGTACTTCGGGGCTGGGAACCCCCTGAGCACTGTGTCCTTCTTCAGTACGTGGATGATTTACTACTGTGCTGCCCTAGTGAAGAGGAATGCTTACCTTTCTGGCAGAAGTAGGATGCAAAGCGAGCAGAGATAAATTGCAGTTCTGCAAAAGGAGGGTCACTTTCCTGGGTCATTGCCTTTCTGCGGGACAAAAACACCTCAGCCCGGACAGACAAGAAGTTATCAGGAAAGCAAGCATTCCTAGAAATCTCAAACAACTCAGAGGATTTTTAGGGCTAATATCATTTTGCAGACAGTGGATTCCCAATGCATCGCTACTCATGCAACCGCTGTATGATTGCACAAAGAATGTTCCTTTCTCCCTCACAGAAGAAGCTCGACAAAATTTTCAAAAGCTCAAGGAACTAGTGATTGATGCACCTGCTCTGGCACTACCAAACTATGATCTCACCTTCAATCTGTTCGTAGCAGAGCTTCAAGGATTTGCCGTAGGAGTACTCACCCAGAAGACGGACAAACATCACATAATCGGGTACTACTCCTCTCAACTCGACAACGTCACCAGAGCAGCACCAACCTGTGTCCGTGCTGTTACAGCAGTTTCAAATATACTGCAGAAAGCATCTGAAATCTCACTCGATTTCCCGACTACCATCCTTACCAGCCATGACATCTATGCTGTTCTCAATCAAGTGCAGTTGAAACATCTCTCCATGGCAAGACAAGTCAGACTCCAGTGCACGCTGTTGCTACCCCCAAACATCTCATTTGCTCGAGTTACAAGTCTAAACCTTGCTGATCTGCTGATCTTTACAAGTTTAGAAGGGGAGACAGAAGAGAGGACAGAAGAGAGTGACAAAAGAGAGGACAGAAGAGAGTGACAAACGTACCAGTGCACTATTTGATCATGATTGTCAGGAACTCATTGAACATGAGGCAAAGCCCCTGCACAATATTCAGGCAACACCGCTTACAAATCCAGACTTTGAACTTTTTGTGGATGGTAGCAGATACGCTGATGAAGCAGGCAAGTTCCACACCGGATTTGCAGTAGTGACTCTATATGCAGTCTTAGCCAAACAACCGCTACCTCCACGCATATCTGCTCAAGAAGCAGAACTTCTTGCTCTCATCTGGGCAATTGAGTTTCTGGAAGAACGAACAGCGAACATCTACACGGACTCAGCCTATTCACACGGCATTGTGCACGATTTTGGCACTATCTGGCAGACAAGAGGATTCCTCACAGGAACAGGAAATCCCATCAGGCATGGAGCCTCAGTGAAGAAACTAATGGAAGTAGCCTTGATACCAAAACAGCTAGCAATCATAAAGGTTGCTGCCCACACCAAGGCTCAAACACCCGAGGCAAGGGGAAATCGCTTGGCCGATCAAACAGCAAAACAAGCCGCCTTACTCCCTTTGAAGGAGACGGAAACAGTGTCAACGACGGAGGAAGAAATGCAGAACCTCTTTGAGACACAAGAAAACGCCTCTGAGGAAGAAAAGGCCGGATGGCGGGCCAAGGGGGCAGAAAAGGTGGAGGGGATTTGGCGCCTAAACGGACTTCCCGTCCTGCCACGCAGTTGGTTCCCTGCCATTTTCCAAGTACTCCACTACCCCACACACGGTAGCACAAACTCAATCATGAACCAGATGCAACCTTATTGGGTAGCCCCCGGCTTCAGACAATACGCCTCCCAGAGAATAAAGGATTGTCACATCTGTCAACAACATAATCCAGACCAGCTAACTAAAACCCCGCAAAGACACATGCCAAAGACATTTGCCCCATTTCAAAGAGTACAAATAGACTATATACAGTTGCCAAAACATGGCATCTACGAGTTTGTACTTGTCTGTGTAGACCTCTTTTCAGGATGGCCAGAGGCCTACCCTGTCAGTTCAGCCACAGCCCGAATTACAACAAAGAAATTGGCCTGTGAGCTGGTGCCTCGGTTTGGACTCATTGAAGTCATAGAGTCAGACCGAGGTACTCATTTCACTGGACAAGTTTTCCAGAACACCTGTGCCCTGTTAGGCAGTCAGTCAGCCTTACACACACCTTACCACCCACAGTCATCAGGGAAAGTGGAAAGGTTAAATGGAACTCTAAAGCTCAAACTAGCCAAGGCAGTGGAGGAGACTGGTAGACCATGGACAGAATGTCTCCCCATAGCTCTTTACTCTATAAGGACTACCCCGCAGGGAAAGCACAGGCTCTCAGCCTTTGAAATACTCTTTGGTAGTGCACCCAGATTAGGATGCTACTTCCCGCAGGAGTTACACCTGCAATGTGATAGCCTAACATCTTATGTTGTTTCCCTGCAGAAGAGACTAACTGAAACCCACCAAAGGGTCTACTCTTCTCTACCTGATCCTGATGCCGTTCCAGGAACGCACTCTCTAAAGCCTGGTGACCGGGTCTACCTAAAGAAGCACGTGAGAAAGACCCTTGAGCCACGATTCGAAGGGCCTTTGACTGTCCAGCTGACCACTCCAACCTCCGTCAAACTTGAGGGGAGATCGACATGGGTCCATGCCAGCCACTGCAAGAAGGCCTAATACTGCTGATAAGTATTTCTATGTGTACTCCCTTTTTGGGGCTTTCTACACCACGGCAGAATTCATTTGAGACCCATCATGAAGTGTTAGCTGAAAAACTTGAGATCACAGACTGCTGGATATGTACACACGCACTTGTGACAGCCTCTTCCATGCCATACTTAGCCATACCAGTCCCAATATACAAAGTGTTTCAATGGGGAGGCTGTTACAACAGACTATCAGTGTTCCAAGTGTTACTCTGTTTACTAGTTGCTTATGTAGTGTTCAAGTTGCTAATGGCTTTGTTTTCCCGCTGCTTGAAGCAATGTAGATGCAATGATTATTCAGCACCCATATGAAATCACTAATATGCCTTTTTTCTCTTCTCTACTCTTTCCTCTAGAAATCACCTTGGCGTATCATGATGAGACTCCTATCGAGAGGCATGCAGGCAGTCCTGGGTGACGGATGTGAGACGACACTCCCTGAGCAAACCCGCGGCTCAGAAAGTATCTGGAGGCTAGCCTGCTTTTTCTATAGTCCACAGCTTCTCGATGGCCCCCTGTCCATCAATCACGCCAATAGGGGGGATTGTGAGGAAAGAGTTAACCTTTTTCACTGACTTAGAAAATAATAGAAATTCATTCTCCCTGGCAAGACCGAACCAGACTTATTTGCGTAATAAACTGTGAGACCAACCTCAAGGACGCAGAATGTTTTGACTTAGAGACGACTGAAAAACATCTTGTTATTGGAGTATAAGTCATTATATTAATTTCTCTTGCTGGGAATATGCAATCCACGCCTTAATGAATGTAGATTAATGAATATGTATGTTGCATAGTTACGCCCTAATCAACTTTGTATAACCTTGTAATGTAAACAAAATAATACAGTTTTCTTTTTGGGAGCCGCACGTCTCCTAGCCTTACGTGTATAACGGTGTCTGCCTGTTTTCATTGAAGGCTAAAGGGAGGGCAGAGGGGGGTCACCGGTACCCTCTCTGCATTCGGACATCGCTGGCAATAGCTGTGACCGTTAGGTCAACCTAACAGAGTACAGGGTGCAGCTACACATGCAGAGAGCAGGGAGCAGCGCACACCGCTTAGCGCTGGCTCCCTGCTCTCCTAGTTACAGCACACATCGGGTTAATTACCCGATGTGTGCTGCAGCTAAATGTGCACAGAGCAGGGAGCAGCGCACAATGCTTAGCGCTGGCTCCCTGCTCTCCTAGCTACAGCACACATCGGGTTAATTAACCCGATGTGTCCTGCAGCTACATGTGCACAGAGCAGGAGCCGGCACTGACAGTGAGAGCGGCGGAGGCTGGTAACAAAGGTAAATATCGGGTAACCAAGGACAGGGCTTCTTGGTTACCCGATGTTTACTGTGGTTACCAGCCTCCGCAGAAGCCGGCTCCTGCTGCCTGCACATTTAGTTGTTGCTGTCTCGCTGTCACACACAGCGATCTGTGCTTCACAGCGGGACAGCAACAACTAAAAAATGGCCCAGGACATTCAGCAACAACCAATGACCTCACATCAGGGGCCAGGTTGTTGCTGGATGTCACACACAGCGACATCACTAGCAACATCGCTGCTACGTCACAAAAGTTGTTCGTTAGCAGCGATGTTGCTCGCGATGTTGCTTAGTGTGACGGGGCCTTTATACCTGTAACCCCACAGAATCCTACACCCTGGCAGACAAGAAGACATAGCTGGACATTTCTATCTTAACTCCATTACAGGCTTACTGAGTCAGTTTCCTAATATCCTGTACAGCAATATAGTCTCAGAAACAGCTATGGTCAGGAAAAGCAGAAAACCATCCCCATCACCATCTAACTCCTCGTCTACTTCCAGAGACAGTGATATTCAGAAGTTCCTGGTAGATAATACAGCCTCGCAACAATATCCTAATGAAATGGATAAGTCTGCTCACCCAGCATTACCCTCCCAAAGATCAGAGGACACAGCAATGTGTAATCAAGATGCTGAGTGCTCGCCTCTCAACTGTGGCACTGCTTTAGAGTCCCACCTATCTACATCCCTATTGGCATCTCAAGCTTCAACAGCACAAAATTCCATGATGGAAGAGATAAAAGACCTGCGGTCTCAGATGGCTGAGATCCCCACCAAGCTGGATATGGAGGGATACATCTCTCGGTTCGAAAACATATGTAGAACAGAGATACAGGGCCTCAGAGATACGGTGACGCAGGTATCAGACAGAGTGACAGAGCTTGAAACCTCCGTGTCGGCTGTCAAGGAGAATCAGACATCTCAACAACAGCTGGTTGAACAACACTCCGAACAAATAACCTCCCTATTCAGCATAGTAGAGGACTTAGAAAATAGAAACCGACGTAATAACATTCGCATTCGGGAGCTGCCAGAGGCCACTGGAGCGGCAGACCTGATCCCCACACTCCAAAGCCTTTTTAACACCCTTCTGGAGAGACCACAAGAGGAGGAAATAATATTTGATAGGGCCCACAGGGCTCTTAGACCCCGCTCCAACGATCCCAACAATCCCAGGGACGTCATTTGTCGGATCCACTACTATGACCTAAAAGAGGAGATTATGCGACAAGCCCGCAACAAAGGCCCGCTGGACTTTGACGGAGCACAGATCCACTTTCTAGCGGACTTATCAAGGGCGACCTTGCTGAAGCGAAGATCGCTGAGACCACTCCTGGACGTCCTGAGGGAGAGGAATATCCCATATATGTGGGGATTCCCCTTCCAGCTTCAGGTTCGCAATCAGCAGGGTTTCTTCTTCCTTAGAAACCCCCAGGGCGTGCGAGCCTTCCTGGAAGATCTGAATCTCCCTGAGGTTACCATTTCGGACTGGCCTATAAATCCATTTACTTCCACAGGTCCGAATGTAGCTCGCAGACGTCCGGCTTCACCTCAGCGGGAGAGACGCCAACCACCGGTCCGATCACGTATGACCGAGCAATGAATGACTTCATGAGACCCTGAACATACACCATCAGGCTCTGGCATGACCGGAGTCACTTGATCCCGGATTGGCGATCTGGATTTAGCCGCTTTGTGAAGTTTGCTAACAAACCACATGACGCATATCTGGTTTCTGCGTGAGATGGGCAAGGGACTGCCATTTTCCAAATATTTTCTGTTTGGTGCTTGGGGAACTGCACTTTAGAACAGAAAGTCGGCGACATATCCGGTATCTTTGAGTAGTTAAAGTTACATGCATCTAGGGATTGCCTGTCTTCTCCCCAAGTATCATAAGTTGGTATGATGTAGTATTTAACATTAACTGGTTACAGGATTGATCTTGTTACTAATCATCCTTAACCAGTGATGCTTGTTTATTGACTACTTATTTGTTATATGGACTGCTCTTCCTGTTGAGACCCTCCGGGAGTTTTATGATGCTGCCTTGTAAGCCACACCCCACTTAGGGCGACTTGTTTTATACACAAGTCCTTTTTCCTGAAGGGAGGAAGGTTCCCTTTGCGCCTCGCTAAGGAACTCTCCCTGTGAAGGTTCTCGACCTAGGAGCGAGAACTTGGCCTAGCTTTATTTATAGGCTTTAACCTTTTTATGTTTACGTCTTTCTTTTCTGTCTCTTCCCCCTTCTTCTTTTTTTTTTTTTTTTTTTTTTATTCCCCCTCTCCTGAGGTGCCATAACCCTAACCGTTTGTAGTCCTCTTGCCCTTGGTCTCCCTCGCTGTGGGCGCTAAAGATGGCCTCCATAAAAGTAGCATCTTTCACTGTCCGAGGTTTCAACATCCCACAAAAGCGCTCCCAGATTCTTTATGGGATGCACAAGATGGGAGTTCAAATACTTTTTCTACAAGAAACTCATTTCAAAACCGGCCACTTTCCGGAGATCAAGAACAGGTACTTTCCTACCTGGATTCACGCATCAAACCCTAATTCTAAATCCAAAGGAGTCAGTATCGCACTTCACAAAAATGTTCAGGGCACGGTGCTGGACACGGAGATAGATATAAAAGGTCGATTTTTGCTGCTGAAACTCTCAATTTTAAATCAAATTTATACTTTAGCTAATGTTTATCTCCCAAATAAGGGTCAAACTGAAGCCGGACAGCGTTACCTGAGGAGGCTGGAGGGATTCAAACAGGGTCTGCTGATTATCGGAGGTGATCTGAACATGGTCATGGACAGGTTATCTGACTCATCCACTGGTAAGTCATCTGTGACCCCAAAACAGATTGCTTCTTTCAAAAAATCACTTTTTCAAGAGAGGGTAGTACATATTTGGCGTATACTACACCCCAAAGATAGAGACTACACACACTTCTCCGCAGCACACAATTCCTATAGCAGGATCGATTACTTTATGATAGACCACCGGTTGTTAAGTTGGGCTCCGTCCGCCTCGATCGGACTGATGACCTGGTCGGATCATGCCCCTATTTTTCTTACCTTTCAGCCCCCAAACTCTTTTCCCCGTATCTGGCAGTGGCGTTTGAACCCCAATTTATTAGCTTATAATATTGCATTACAAACAGTTGAGACCACAATTGCGGATTTCCTCTGCAATCATCAGGGGGATGAGACCCCGATGCCAGTCCAATGGGAAGCTCTTAAATGCGTTATCAGAGGGACTCTTATAAAGGAGGGTTCCAGAATGAAAAGAGAGAAAGCTCTCCAAATTGACCGGCTCCTCCACCAAATTCACAAACTAGAGCAAAAACACAAACAAAATGCAACTCCCGAAATTCTCATTAATCTTAACATACAGAG
Organism: Anomaloglossus baeobatrachus; assembly: GCF_048569485.1. Lineage (NCBI taxonomy): Eukaryota > Metazoa > Chordata > Amphibia > Anura > Aromobatidae > Anomaloglossus > Anomaloglossus baeobatrachus. Next base: position 110,351,123 of record NC_134362.1, read on the forward strand.
GGAAGATCTTAAACTTTTGCTTGATCAGGCCTACTTGCACCAAAGAGAAAGGATGAAACAATTATCTTACGAATTTTCAGATAAATGTGGGGGGTCCCTATCCAAAAGCATACATCCTAGGCTACTAAACACTTTTATTCCTAAAATTCGATCGGGGACAAATGAGTTAGTACATGATCCTCAGCAGATTTCAAACGCTTTCAAAGAATATTACGAGACTTTATACAATATTGATGGGCAACAATCTAATACTCCCTCCTTGCGACACGAGGCAAAAATTGATAAATACATACAAGACACGGCCTTACCTGTTCTCGCTGATGATGTCTCCTCTTCTGTTGGGCAAGTGTTCTCGGAAGAGGAAGTTCTTCAAATTATAAAAGATGCCCCGAACAACAAAAGTCCAGGACCCGACGGATATACGGCCAAATTTTACAAAATATTTGCCTCCCAACTCGTACCCTTCCTGACTAAGGTTTTTAATACAATCTCAGTATCTAACCCTTTCCCCAAACAATAATAATAATAATAATAATTTTATTCATTTATATAGCGCTATTAATTCCACAGCGCTTTACATACATTGGCAACACTGTCCCCATTGGGGCTCACAGTCTAGAGTCCCTATCTGTATGTCTTTTTGGAATGTGGGAGGAAACCGGAGAACCCGGAGGAAACCCACGCAAACACGGGGAGAACATACAAACTCCTTGCAGATGGTGTCCTTGGTGGGATTTGAACCCAGGACCCCAGCGCTGCAAGACTGCAGTGCTAACCACTGAGCCACCGTGCCGCCCACTCGAAGCACACATTACAGTCATTCCAAAAGCAGGAAAGGACCCAGAACGTTGTCAAAGCTACCGACTAATTTCGCTCATCAATCTGGATATTAAGTTTTTTTCCAAACTTATCGCCACAAGACTTGCGCCTCTTCTGCCTCGACTGATATGTAACGATCAAGTTGGGTTTGTCCCGCACAGAGAAGCGAGGGATAACACTATCAAAACTATGCTTCTTATATCACATGCGCATAAGACTAAAATACCCTCTTGTATTTTATCGGTCGAAGCAGAAAAGGCCTTTGATAGAGTCAGCTGGCCTTTCCTCAAAAGCGCCCTTCACCAAATTAACTTGAACCCCGACCTAATAAGCAAAATCCTAGCACTCTATCAAAACCCCTCGGCTAAAGTGCGTTGCAACGGAAATTATTCAGACCCATTTAACATAAAGAACGGCACTAGACAGGGATGTCCACTCTCCCCTCTACTATACGCCATCGTGATGGAACACCTTGCCGTAGCGTTAAGGCAAAACCCCAATATTCATGGTATTCAGGTCGGAAATAACATGCATAAGCTTGCACTTTATGCCGACGACTTACTAATATATATCACAGATCCTTAGTCTTCTCTTCCATCCATACTTAAAGAATTTGATATGTATAGCATAGTCAGTAACTTCAAGGTAAACCTTGCAAAATCTGAAATTTTGAATATCAATATTCCTGAGGAAAGGCGGCGACATGTACAAAGCTCCTTCCCGTTCAAATGGTGCCTTTCCTCACTAAAGTACTTGGGGATTAATCTTTCGTCGGATTTGACCCAGATATATTTACAAAACCATAAACCATTATTAAATCGTATCATAGCAGATCTCAAGGTCTTCGACAGGGTCAGATTATCATGGTTCGGACGAATCAACGTCCTGAAAATGGACATTTTACCAAAGCTACTTTATCTATTTCAAGCGGTGCCAGTCGTCCTTCCTAGCACATTTTTCAAACTTCTAAACAAAGCATGTAATCGGTTTATTTGGAGAACGAGCAAACCGCGATTGGCGAACAGATTTCTTACCAGACCCAAAAGTAGAGGAGGAACGGGGTTACCAAACTTCCACCTGTACTATATCGCCACTGTTTTGGCTAGGGTGGTAGATTGGTTCCACAGATCGGATCAGAAGGGATGGGTGGCTGTAGAGTCCTCTTTGTCCGATTTGAGCCTATCATCCTTGCCATGGATCCCAAGTAACACGCGCCCGGCTAGAGATTCTATCTCCTTTTTGACAAGGGATCTCCTTCGGGTATGGGATAAAGCAGTAGCTAAATATAAGCTCTCGCTCAAACTTGGCCCGATGACACCTTTATTTGATAACCCTGCCTTTCCTCCAGCAGTGGGAGTTGATAAATTTCTAATCTGGTCCCGTAAGTCCAAAACGAGACTTCAGCAGACCCTCGTTGGCTCTCTAGCTGTCCCCTCTTTCCAAGAGTTGAGAACGTTATGTCCGGATTGCCCTGTTCCATGGTTCTCCTACCTACAATTTAGATCCTTTCTTTCATCTTTCCTGTTGATCGCCAGAATCAGAGTTCCGCATTCTGCCTTTGAGAAGCTACTGATCCAAACCTCGACTCCTCAACACACGATTTCCCAAATTTACAATATCCTCATATCTGTACCTGATCTTAAAGATTTGTGGTTTGTCAGGGAATGGGAAAAAGAGTTGAATGTTTCCTTTCCACAGCGCGAATGGGAGAAGGCCTTCTTATGTGCACATAAACTCACTATGGCTTGCAAACTTCAGGAAAGGAACTACAAAATTCTCACTAGGTGGTATAGGTGCCCCGCCGATCTACGGAGGTTCTATCCCACCACATCAGACAAATGCTGGAGATGTGAGACAGCCAAAGGTACTATGTTGCACATATGGTGGGAATGCCCTTCGATTCACCAACTATGGGGTAAGGTTTTCGAGATCTTTAGTCATATCTCAGGTGAGCGACCTCCGATTTCTCCTCAAGCTGCCCTTTTGTCAATGCTCCCAGGGTCCTTTAAGACTATCAAAAGGGGTCTACTTAAACATTGTCTTTCTGCCACCAAGTCTATTATCCCCAGGCGTTGGAGATCTAGGGAAGCCCCTACTATAGCGGACTGGTCTCTGGAGATGGATTATATCTGTAGAATGGAAAGATTATCGGCTCACAGTGAGTCTGAATCTGAACAGTTTTTCCACATGTGGCAGGATTGGATTATGTTTAGAGAGTCCTCTGATTTCTCAATGGTCCTCGGAAAGGGACATTCCATTCATGGTCAAATAATACATGGCACCATCCTCGCCCCATCCCCCCCCCTTTTTTTTTTTTTCTTTTTCTTCTTTTTGTTTTGCTTTGTTTTTCTTCTCTTCTTTTCTTTGTCCTTCCATCTCTCTTCTCTCTCTTTTATAATTCTTACTACACTATTCTGTGATTTTAGACTTACAATAAAAAACTGTTTCTGCATACGGTAGCAAATACTGGGATTGTTATGTTCACAATATATGAGACACTTATGTTTCTATGTTCGCCCTTGAGTTTAGTTCTGCAGGATACTTAAAGACACGTGTTGCCGAGCTTGGGCGGTCTATTTTGAGTGATTTACTGTCTATATTGTAATGGTGCAATTGCACTTACTTTGTATGTATTCTGTCTCGTTGTAAAGATTTTTGGAAAAAAAAAACAAAAAACAGTGTGTGCCTTGCTTTGTGAATATCTCTGAAACCTCATTCTGAGTTGCATCACATAGCTTTGCCTAGCGGTCAAAAACAGCAGCGTACAAAAAGGGTAATCTATTAGTGGCCACTGTACCACTAAAACTCAAAAATGGAAACAGAGACTTATTCCATTATTCAAAGTTGTCATATTCAGCCATAGCTGCCTACTTTGAACAATATTTTTTTTCAAAATAAATGCTTTGGATTCTGGGATAGACACTGAGCAGCATGGGTGAGCTGCTACAAGTGTAAATGGCAGGCACTGTCAGTAGCAAGTCTAACTGGCATATATCCGGTTCGATTTCAAATCCAACTATGAGCTTTTTCAAAGCAGCAACTAGACTCTCCAAGACTGGAGCAGAAAATTGAAGCACTCACCGGTGACCGGTAATCCCCTGAGTGACTGAAGTGAGGAGCGCGAATAGCGGTGCCGTTACTCAGGTTACCCGCGGCCAGCTGGAGTCCTCCACCCGAGACCGCAACTCACCTGTGACGTCATCACTGATCGCACAGCTCACTTCAGTCAGTCGAGCGACTTGCTGTCACAGTTGGAGGATCCAGCGGTGGCAATTACCCCGATTGCCACCGCACCAGGGCAATTTGGGATGAGCCAGGTAGAGTCCCGGGACTGACACATCTAATGGATGCGGCAATTCTGGGCAGCTGCTGGCTGATATTGTAAGGCTGGGGGGCTCCCCACAATGTGGAGCTCCCCATCCTGAGACTACCAGCCTCCAGCCGTGTGGCTTTATCCTAGCTGGTATCAAAATTGGGGGAACACCGCACGTAGTTTTTTTTTAATTATTACTGCACGATATAGACCCGCCCACCGGCAGCTGTGATTGGTTGCAGTGAGACAGCTGTCACTCAACGTGGGGGCGTGTCTGACTGCAACCAATCATAGGCACCGGTGGGCGGGGAAAGCAGGGAATACGAGATTGAATAATGAGTGGCCGGCGTTTTCAAAAGAGGAAAAGCCACCGGAGCTTTGTGACAGCCGTGCAGCGCCGCGCTGGTGATCAGGGATCGGTGAGTATGAAAGAGAGAGGGAGGAGAGGGAGAGACCGACAGACAGAGAGAGAGACAGACAGAGCGACCAACTGACAGAGAAAGAGACCGACCGACAGACAGAGAGAGATTGACCGACATCAACAGACAGAGAGAGATTGACCGACATCAACAGACAGAGATTAACCTATATCGACAGAGAGAGACTGAAAAGACCTGCGTTTTGTTTGTCAAAAAAGCATGCGGAATGCAAAAAAAATGCAGTCCAAGTGCATTTTGGTTGCGTTTTGACCCACATAATTAATTTCAATGGGCAGAGAACGCAGCTACAACGCACAAAAAAAGTGACATGCTGCTTTTTTTCCGTTGCAATTTTTGGCATCCAAAACACTGCGTTTAAAACCGCAGTGTGCGCATTGAATTTTCGGACTTCTCATAGACTTTGCTGGGGAAGCAGAACGCATGCAATTTGGCACTGAAACGCTGCAGTTCAAAACGCAGCGTTAATGCGGGAAAAACGCAACGTGCACAAATAGCCTTAAGGGTATTAGATCTATCACAAGCACAGAGTAAGGGGAAATTAAAGTATATAAAGACACCGAGGGAAGTGCTGATGAAAAACAGCTGTAAGGCTGAGGAACTCCGCAGACTCCTAAAGCGAAAGGGATGATAACAAAGCAGAAGAAATACATAGGATACCAAATGCACCACACAGGAATAACAGAAGGTCATGGAGCAGTTTGCGCAGCCAAAAGCTGTGAAGTTCTATAGCCGGACACCACAAGACTGTCTGTCACCTGTGACACACCCGTGACAGAGACTCAGCTGTTTGGCGTTGAAATTCCCCACCCAGCTGGAGCTGTGGACGTAATCTGCATGTTTGTTTGTTGTTTTTTTTAAATTGTTGCTCTATGGAGCAACTTTGCCTATTTTGACTGTATGGGTGAATCAGGAATACAGACTACACAGCGGAAATTTGTTAAACTTTATGCTCTGTGGGGGAAGTCAGGGAATCTTGACTGCATGGGTGAACTATGAATACAGGCTCTGTAAGGGCCCTTTTTTTAAATTGTTGGTCTGTGGAGAATCTCTGAAATAAATCTCTGTGGGGTCACTGTTAAAATTTTTTGTTTCTTCATTTACTTGCTATGTAACCATAATTGCTATGGTGACAGAAGCCCTTTAAGTCATTTACCTACCACAACCAATGAATTATATGTTTGATGTAAAAAAATAGTTAGATCACTAACACGGTCTTACAAAAAGTGAAAATACACAATTTTCTTAAGAAATAGGGGGGGAGGGGTGTTGGAATACTTCCTGACAGGATCTTTTAATAGTCCTAAATAACCAAAGGGGTTCACAAAAAATCAGTAAACTCCCAAAAATGGAGATGACAGGTTTACCGCTCGAACCCCATAGGAAACAATGGGAGGCAATCACAAACACATAAAAACACATTATAAATGTACACATACAGTTAATAAACATTGCCATAACACTTACCGGTCCCCGCGATCCGTCCTGCACTCTGACTCCTGTCGCTATTCCATCCGATGATCGCTGTGTCCACCCGGTAACCAGCACTGCCAGCAGTGATGACAGGACTTATCGTGACGTCAAAATAGCCATGTGACCAGTCACGTGTCTGTTATCTCATTGGCTACAGACTGGTCACATGACTATGACGCGTCATGTAGGACCTGCGAGCGCATCTCTCCAGTACGCGGTGATCGTTTGTGTATCGCCGTGTACCGGGGACATGCTCTGGCATGCGGTCGGGTTCCCGGTCTGCTTCCCCGTTCCGTTATAAACCGGCTGCCACATCTGGTCAATAGCGGAGATCACCGTTGCTATAGCAACGAGCCTGTCAGTGGTGACGTCACCGCTCACAAGCAGCAGCTCCTTCTCACTCACGGAGTGAGAACACTGCACAGGGAATAGCACCGCCTTCTTCCTATGCAGCGCTGCTGATGGAGCAGAGCTGCATGTGTTGAAGGAGAAAGAAGACAGAAGAGCAGGAATGTGGAGGGATAAGAGGGAGTAATAAACATGGAGTCTTTAATGTGTCTGTGTATTTATTTCTATTAAAGTATTTTTTCTCTGTGTGGTGTCTTTTTTTAACCCTTTATTGGAGATTCTTAATGGCCGGGTCAAACTTGCCTGACATTAAGAATCTCTGGCTTAATATTAGCTAGTAAAACAAAGCCAGTATTAACCCTTATTACCTAGCAAGCCACGTCACCAGGGCTGTTGGAAGAGTTGGATACAGCGCCAGATGATGGCGCTTCTGTGAATGCGCCATTTTCTGGGGCAGCTGCAGATTGCAATTCGCAGCAGAGGCGCCCAGAAACCTCTGGCTAACCTGTGCTGCAGATTCCAATCCCCAGCTGCCGAATTGTACCTGGCTGGACACAAAAATATGGCAAAGCCCACGTCATTTGTTTTTTAATTATTTCATGAAATAAGTGAAATAATTAAAAAAAACAGGCTTCCCTATATTTTTAGTTCCCAGTCGGGTACAAATAGGCAGCTGGGGGTTGGGGGCAGCCCGTAGCTGCCTGCTGTACCTGGCTAGCATACAAAAATATGGCGAAGCCCACGTCATATTTTTGGTGGGCAAAAATCTCCTGCATACAGTCCTGGATGGAGTATGCTGAGCCTTGTAGTTCTGCAGCTGCTGTATGCTCTCCTGCATACACTAGTGAATGGAGCATGCTGAGCCTTGCTGTTTTGCAGCTGCTGTCTGCTCTCCTCCATACAGACAGACAGCAGCTGCAGAACTACAAGGTTCAGCATACTCCATCCAGGACTGTATGCAGGACTTTTTGCCCCCCCAAAAAATTATTCGGGCTTCGCCATATTTTTGTATGCTAGCCAGGTACAGAAGGCAGCTACGTGCTGCCCCCAATCCCCAGCTGCCTATTTGTACCCAGCTGTGAACCAAAAATATAGGGAAGCCCTTTTTTTATTATTTCATGAATTTCATGAAATAATTAAAAAACAAATGAAGTGGGCTTCACCATATTTTTGTGTCCAGCCAGGTACAACTGGGCAGCTGTGGATTGGAATCCACAGCACAGGTTGAATTGCAGTCCGCAGCCGCCCCAGAAAATGGCGCTTTCATAGAAGCGCCATCATCTGGCGCTGTATCCAACTCTTCAACAGCCCTGGTGACGGTAGCTTGCTAGGTAATAATGGGGTTAGGGCTAGCTGTATATTATCAACTGGCCCTAAGCCCGAACTTCATGGTGGCACGCCAATATTAGACATGGCCACCATGAATTTCTAGTACCGATAAAAAGAACCACAACACATAGAAAAATATTTTTATTATAAATAAAACACAACACAATTAGTGACTCCATCTTTATTGAAATAAAGAACCCCCCTACGCAGTAATCTTGGTTCAAGGGTCCCGCGCCGTCCAATCTGGATGCAATATCATCTAATTGGTTTGCTGGAAGGCAAAGCGATCAAATGATGTGTCAGGTTCAAGGGCCTGAATCACATGACACAGCAGCTGATTGTATAAACAGCTTTTATACAATCAGCTGATACATCAGTGCAAAAAAAACCCAAACAACACACTTCAGTGCAGACTCCTGTCCAACAGCATCAGCTGATAGTTTAGCCGGCCAGGCGGTAAAAAGCCGGCCTCACCGCTCGACTTATAGTGTCAGCTGATTCCGTCAGGTGACCGCATCAGCTGATCATCGCCAGGTCTGAGAAAGAGAGAGAGAGAAAGAAGATAGAGAGAGAAAGAAGAGAGAGAAAGAAGCAAAAGAGGAGAAAGAAGAGAAAGAGAGAAGAAAGAGAGAGAGAAAGAAGAGAGAAGAAAAAGAGGAGAAAGAAGAGAAAGAAGTGAAAGTAGAGAAAGAAGAGAAAGAAAGGAGAGAGGGAAAGGAGAGAAAGAAAGGAGAGAGAGAAAGAGAGAGAGAGAAAAAAGAGAAAGAAAGGAGAGAGAAAGGAGAGATAGAAAGGAGAGAGAGAGAGAGAAAGGAGAGAAAGAAAGGAGAGAGAGATAGGAGAGAGGGAAAGGAGAGAGAAAAGAGAGAAAGAAAAGAGAGAAAGAAAGTTGAAAGAGAAAGGAGAGAGATAAAGGAGAGAAAGAAAAGAGAGAGATAGGAGAGAGAGATAGGAGAGAGAGAAAGAAAGGAGAGAGAAAGAAAGGAGAGAGAGAAAGAAGAGAAAGAGAGAAGGAAGAGAGAGAGAAAGAGAGAAAGAAGAGAGAGAAGAGAAAGAAGAGAAAGAAGAGAAGGAAAGGAGAGAGAGAAAGGAGAGAAAGAAAAGTTAGAGAGATAGGAGAGAGGGAAAGGAGAGAGAGAGAAAGGAGAGAAAGAAAGGAGAAAGAAAGGAGAGAGAGATAGGAGAGAGAGGAAGGAAGAGAGAGAGAAAGAGAGAAAGAGAGAAAGAAGAGAAAGTAGAGAAAGAAGAGAAAGAAATGAGAGAGAGAAAGGAGAGAAAGAAAAGATAGAGAGATAGGAGAGAGGGAAAGGAGAGACAGAGAAAGGAGAGAAAGAAAGGAGAAAGAAAGGATAGAGAGATAGGAGAGAGAGAAAGAAAGGAGAGAGAGAAAGAAAGGAGAGAGAGAAAGAAGAGAAAGAGAGAAGAAAGGGAGAGAAAGTAAGAGAGAAAGAGAGAAAGAAGAGAGAGAAGAGAAAGAGGAGAAAGAGGAGAAAGAAGAGAAAGAAGAGAAAGAAGAGAAAGAAAGGAGAGAAAGGAGAGAAAGAAAAAAGAGAGAAAGGAGAGAAAGAAAGGAGAGAGAGAGAAAGGAGACAAAGAAAGGATAGAGAGATAGGAGAGAGGGAAAACAGAAAGAGAGAGAAAGGAGAGAAAGAAAGGAGGGAGAGAAAGGAGCGAAAGAAAGGATAGAGAGAAAGGAGAGAAAGAAAGGAGAGAGAGATAGGAGAGAGAGAAAGAAAGGAGAGAGAGAAAGGAGAGAGAGAAAGAAAGGAGAGAGAGAAAGAAGAGAAAGAGAGAAGGAAGAGAGAGAGAAAGAGAGAAAGAAGAGAAAGAAGAGAAAGAAAGGAGAGAGAAAGGAGAGAGGGAAAGGAGAGAGAGAAAGGAGAGAAAGAAAGGAGAGAGAAAGGAGAGAAAGAAAGGAGAGAGAGAGAAAGGAGAGAAAGAAAGGAGAGAGAGATAGGAGAGAGGGAAAACAGAAAGAGAGAGAAAGGAGAGAAAGAAAGGAGAGAAAGGAGAGAAAGAAAGGAGAGAAAGGAGAGAAAGAAAGGAGAGAGAGAGAGAGAAAGGAGAGAAAGAAAGGAGAGAGAGATAGGAGAGAGAGAAAGAAAGGAGAGAGAGAAAGGAGAGAGAGAAAGAAAGGAGAGAGAGAAAGAAGAGAAAGAGAGAAGGAAGAGAGAGAGAAAGAGAGAAAGAAGAGAAAGAAGAGAAAGAAAGGATAGAGAAAGCAGAGAAAGAAAGCAGAGAGAGATAGGAGAGAGGGAAAGGAGAGAGAGAAAGGAGAGAAAGAAAGGAGAGACAGAAAGGAGAGAGAGAAAGAGAGAAAGCAGAGAGCTAGAGAGAGAGAGCTCACAGCTGATATCAGGATCCTCCCCTCAGTGCATAATTAAATTATATTCATAAATATATTGTAAATATAATTTAAAATTAAGAATAAAAAAAATAAATGAATAAATTTACCGGGTCTAGAACTCGCAACCTTATGCTCCCTAGGTGAGCCACTCAGCTATTGCTTCTAATGTGAATGATAGGCACATTTTATAGTCTTGAAGTCTTGATTGCTGAAGTCTCAGATGACCATGTGATTCATTTCATTGCTATGTGAAGCTTATGCAGAGCACTCGTGTTCTGTAGCAGAGATGACAGTGTCGTGTGGATTACGTCGGACCTGGAGGGGTATTGGAGGATTTTAATAAAATAGTGAAACTGTGTTTTTTTGTCTTTTATTCCAAATAAAGGATTTTTCGCGGTGTGTGTTTATTTACTTTCACTTTATAAATAGATAATAATTCTAATTTAAAATTATAGATTTAAAAACAAAAATATTCATTACCGGGACTAGAACTCCTGACATTATGCTTCTGAGGCAGGCACTTTATCCGCTAGTCTATTGCTCCTTAAGCTGGTGTCACACTAAACGACAGCGACAACGACGTCGCTGTTACGTCACCATTTTCGGTGACGTAACAGCGACCTTGTAAGTCGCTGTTATGATCGCTGCTTAGCTGTCAAACACAGCAGAAGCAGCGATCATAAGGTCGCTGTGCTACATGTTCAGAGAGCAGGGAGCCGCGCTTAGCGCTGGCTCCTTGCTCTCCTGCAGCACACATCGGATTAATTAACCCGATGTGTGCTGCAGCTACATGTCACAGTTCAGAGAGCAGGGAGCCGCGCTTAGCGCTGGCTCCTTGCTCTCCTGCAGCACACATCGGGTTAATTAACCCGATGTGTGCTGCAGCTACATGTCACAGTGCAGAGAGCAGGGAGCCGCGCTTAGCGCTGGCTCCTTGCTCTCCTGCAGCACACATCGGGTTAATTAACCCGATGTGTGCTGCAGCTACATGTCACAGTGCAGAGAGCAGGGAGCCGCGCGCACTGCTTAGCGCTGGCTCCTTGCTCTCCTTGCTACAGTATACATCGGGTTAATTACCCGATGCGTACTGCAGCCACATGTCACAGTGCAGGAGCCGGCGCTGGCAGCAAGAGCGGAGGCTGGTAACCAGCGTAAACATCGGGTAACTAGGGAAAGGTCTTCCCTTGGTTACCCGATGTTTACGCTGGTTACAGCTTACCGCAGCTGCCAGTGCCGGCTCCTGATCGCTTCATTTCGTCGCTCTCTCGCTGTCACACACAGCGATGTGTGTGTCACAGCGGGAGAGTGACGACCAAAAAATGAAGCTGGACATTCAGCAACGACCGGCGACCTCACAGCAGGGGCCAGGTCGTTGCTGGATGTCACACACAGCGACAGCGACGGGACGTCGCTGCAACGTCACAGAAAATGGTGACGTAGCAGCGACGTCGTTGTCGTCGTCGTTATGTGTGACACCAGCTTTACAAAATAGATAGGCAGATTTTCTAATCTTGAAGCCTGCTGTGCTGACTGAAGTCTCTGCTAACTGCATGAGTCACTTCATTGTTATGGAGCCACTACATTCCGAGAGAGCAGAGCTGACCTTGTCGTGTGGATTACTTCGGGCCTGGAGGGGTATTTTTGGGATTAATAAAGGGGTGAACCAGGGTTGTTTTTTTGTCTTTTATTCCAAATAAAGGATTTTTCAGTGTGTGTTTCTTTACTTTCACTTACAGTTTAATCATGGACGGTATCTCGGGGAGACGCCTGCCATGATTAAACTCATAGCCACCGCACCAGGGCAATTCAGGATGAGCCGGGTAGAGTCCCGCAGGACTGTCGCACCTAATGGATGCGGCAATTCTGGGCGGGTGCAGGGTGATATTGTTAGGGTGGTGGGCTCCCCATACCGTGGCGCTCTCACAATACCAGCCTCCAGCCGTGCAGCTTTATCCTGGCTGGTATCAAATATGGGGGCACCGCATTTTTTTTTTTATTATTTATTTATTTATTTATTTTAATGCACGATATAGACCCGCCCACCGGCGGCTGTGATTGGTTGCAGTGAGACAGCTGTCAGCTTGGGGACGTGTCTGACTGCAACCAATCATAAGCGCCGGTGGGCGGGGAAAGCATGGAATAACTAATTGACTAATGAAGCGATAGCCATTTTCTAAAGAGGAAAAGACGCCACAGATTTGTGACAGCCGGGGAGCGAGACGCACGTGATCGGTGAGCAGGAAAGGGAGAGTGATTGTGCTGGGGACGCAGGACACATGCAGATAGCAACATGTGCACTTAGCCTTACTGTGAAAAGCCACATTTATAGTGATCGAACCGTTCTCGAACGTAACTCGAGCTGCCGAACTTTTAGCAAAAAACTCGAGTTCTAGTTCTATCTAGAACACCCCCCAAAATCACTCGAACCGCGAACCACGAACCGCGCTCAACTCTAGTAAAAATATCATGTTTTCTGTCTGAACCAGAAAACATGATAGGCACACCTATCTTACTTTGGTTGGGTCAGCATCTTCACTTAGAAAACTATAGCGGAAAAAGACTCTGTGCCGTGGACTTCAAATAAAACTACCAAAATGAAGCTGCTCATTCAGGTGCTGTGGGGAGGTACAGTGAAGGAAATAATTATTTGAACCCTTGCTGATTTTGTAAGTTTGCCTACTGACAAAGACATGAACAGTCTATAATTTTAAGGGTATGTTAATTTTAACAGTGAGAGATAGAATATCCAAAATAAATTCCAGAAAACCACCTTGTATAAATTATATACATTTATTTGCATTTTGCAGAGAGTAATAAGTATTTGATCCCCTACCAGCCATTAAGAGTTCTGGCTCCTACAGACCATTTTGATGCTCCTAATAAACTCATTACCTGCATTAAAGACAGCTGTCTTAAATTGTCACCTGTGTAAAAGATTCCTGTTCACAGACTCAATCAGTCAGACTCTATCCTCAACAAATTTTATTTTATTTTGGATATTCTATCACTCACTGTTAAAATGAACCTACCCTTAAAATTATAGACTGTTCATGTCTTTGTCAGTGGGCAAACTTACAAAATCAGCAAAGGATCAAATAATTATTTCCTTTACTGTAGTATTCAGATAAATTACCAATTTCGCCTCTTTTTGTGGAACTTATTATTGTTCCAAGATCAATTGATTAAAATGTACTTTGTTCATGGGACAACTCCTTTAAAGTGTAGCTATCTTTTCAATTTTTATTTCATAACTCAATAGTACACATGAAAATAAGCAACTTAGTAATATATTTTATCAGACAAATCTGCTTCTTTCTCTGCTAGAATTGATTAGGCATTATCAAAATTCTAGGAGAATTCTATAGGAGATGGCAGTTGTTTCTTTGATCCATACACACATGTGTTGTAAAAACTGATCTATAGTGATGGACTGACTCGGACTGTAAGGAAAGTCCCGGATCTGTGATTGGTTGCAGTCACATCGCGCCTCCACCTTGTGTGACAGCTTGTTTGACTGCTTGCAATCGCACACACTATGTGTGTCCCTATCGTTGTGTAATAATAAATAAATAAATTGGTGTAGAATCCCCCCATATTATGATACCCAGCACAGATAAGGCATATGACTTATAAAAAATGACGTGTGGTCCCCTCAATTTTGATACCCAGCCATGATAAAGCTAACAGCTGGGGACTGGTATTCCCAGGCCGGGGTGGCCCCTTGTTATATGACCCTCCCAACCTGGTTATTTGGCCTCCCGTTCCTATTTGTAGACTGAGGGCCTCCCTAGCCTGAGAATACCAGCCCCCAGCTGTTGGCTTTATCATGGCTGGGTATTAAAATTGGGGGACCGCATGCTTGTTTTTTTAATTATTCATTTAAATAATTAAAAGAAAAACCTTATGGGGTCAGCCTTATTTTTATACACAGCCAAGATAAGCACACAGCTGGGGCTGCAGCCTGTAGCTGTAGGCTTTATCTGTGCTGGGTATCATAATATGGGGGGACCCTACACCAATTTTTTTATTTATTTTTACACCAATATAGATACATACACAGCATCTGTGATTGTAAGCAGTCAGACACGTTGTCACACAGGGTAGAGCGCAATCTGACTGCAACCAATCACAGATGCTGGGACTGCCGAAGGGAGGGGGAAGCAGTGCATATGCAGGAAGGTTAATGAGCGGCCCCTGAAGTAGTGTTACAGCTGTGTTGCGACTGGTAAGTATAATGCACCTGCTCTAATCCTCTTAGCCATTTCTACCACCATTTTAAAGCGCATGTGACATGCCCGCATCGGGGCCGTGGGGTGACTCGTTACTGGGCAGCTCTGCTCTTGGGGCGCCGCGGTGGCATGGCCCAGCTCTGTGACCCCGGCGGTGTGGTTTAGGGGAAATTTAGGGGATGAACACAGTGTATTCGTGACGCCACCTGTGGTATGTGGCAAGTAAGGTACCGCCGCTGTGGGATGGGGCTCCCCGGGGCAAATGGTGATGCAGCTTAGATAGTGCAGCTCTCCAAAGGTAGAGCTAAGCCCCAGGGTGGATGAGGGTGGTAGTAGTAGTCTCTGATGGCGGGCGCAGGCAAATAACAGAGCGACACAGGGATGCAGTTTCAAGGTTTTTACTCACTGTAGCCAGTTACACACGCCAGGGACCACCTTTGGAGTGCCGGGATTCACTGTGATGGGCTCTAGCCGATCCCGGGTAGTTTGGAGGTTGAGTCCAGTGCACCTTTCTAAACTGTACTCTTTCCTGGTCATCTCTGCTCTTGCTTCACCTTCCTGCCTTGTGCCCTCGCTCACTGAACCCTGTATCAGTGCCCGTGAACCCTGTGAGGTGGCAACAAGCTCTATCCCATTGGTCCTTGAGGGTCACCTTCCAGTGAAGTTGTGGTGGTGGTAGCTTTGGTGTGTGAAGACACCTCAGCCGTTGGTTTTGCTAGCGGAGCCCGTAAGTTATCCTCCTCTAGCCTAGGGACCAGTGCCCGTGGTGAGACCTAGTCCTTCCACCTGTTGATTATGTGGGGAACAAGGCCATGGAAGATGAGCTCCCGTGGTCTTTAGGACCCTTTCTGTTGGTGCCCGGGCCAAGCAGTACCTGCTCAAGGCCACGGGACTTAGCTCCTCTTTCTCTCTCCACACTTCACTAACTGAACATTCCCACTTGTGTTACTGTGTTCCCACTCCACAGACTCCACCCCCCCCCAGCCTGGCTTCGGGTATAATCCCGCCCTCTGCCATGTCTGATGTGGTGTTTCTGAGCCTGGGTGTTGTCCTTTTCTGTGAACCGAGATTGACCTCCTCCTTACCCGAGATATAAAACCACACCTTTGACTGAGGTGCAGTACCTCTGTGGAGAATAAAGCCTCAGGGGTGCCACACATGATTCGAATCTATAAACTTATATGGGGATCAGCATCCGGTCAAATAGCCGGGATTAATTATGGGCCCAAACCAGGGTTTTTTCTATTAAATCCGGTTGGACCCGCCGATCCCGGGTATCTGCGTGTTCGCCCATCACTACTGTTCTGTATGTTCAGCCCATAACACTCAGAGAATGACCTATTCTCATCTATTTTGTGGATCACCCAGACATTAATAGGTATGTGGATCTGTAGGAAGGATGAAACGCTGAAAACATACTTTGTACTTGACTGTTTCAAATGTATTAACTGATCCATGGCTAAGGCCTAAGTCTAAATTCCCATATCCTTGTCTACTTTTACATCTGTGTATAATGGAATTATTTTTTTCTCATGTCATCTATATTCCCTCAGTTTTGTGTCTCTTTTTTTCTCATCCGTTTTTAATATCTGAAGCAGGTAGACTGTCTTTTATATACCTGTTGACTCAAACTATGGATCAGTGATAAAAGAATGAAACTCAGAGGTAACTCCGAAGTACAAAGTATGCCTTCCGTGTGTCATCTGTCTCATGCAGATACCCATCGGCTATGTTAGAGTAATACATTCTAGACAAATTATTGCAGTTCTGGAAGTGACCGGCTGGGAGACAGAGAAACGCGTATACAGAGGCCATGATTCCTCTTTGCCTTTGCGCCTGTTTTTTGTCTATATATTTTTGGCAGGGGGTTCTGCTTTGTGAGTGGAGTTTAGCGATTCCGGATGTTTTCGCCTGATTAATCATTTGTGACTTTTCAAAAAGTTGCAAAATTTGCGCAGCTTCACTCCAGCCCCCTAGTGTATTTCTGAGTATGCCTATCTTTTGGCACAAAATCAGTTCAAGACAGGAAAAAAGCCAATTTTTTACCACCAAATTCATGAATTGCATCCTCTATTTTGATGAAATGCAAATGTAAATTGAGGCCAGAGTGGTATATAGCGAAGTCTGAGAGGGTTGGAAGTTGGGTGGGTACAATACAATGTAATGTGACATTATATCATTCATTTTAGTGATATCACAAATGGCTGAATACAATATACAGTAGATAAACAGTACCAAATATATATGTACTAATTAGGTGTGGGAAGCTGACATAACTATATTGTACTACGCACACGTATGATCCAGCTATAAACAGTTTATCCGCCTTTCTGTGGGTTTCATATCCTGAAGCTGAGATTTTACACCACAGTACCCAGACCTACATGCCTACTACAGATTCCATAATGGCCTTGGCTTCATGCCACTCTGCAGCCGAGGTCACTGTCAGCATTAATATTGGAAAACAAAACAATGCTATCTAGAAAAGATATATGATAGGAATGTAATTAGCCCTTAGCACGTTAGAAGTCTAATTTGAAGTGAAAAAAAATTTCCCACCTCTATGTTTATGAATTATATATGAGTCCGAAAAAACACGGACAGCACACAGACATGTCACATGGATGTATGAAAGTAGCCAAAGTCGTATTAATTCATTAACAATAAAATATTATTTTGCAATAAGGCAGGAAAATGTCTATAGGGGTGAATCCTTTTTTTAGACTTTGTAAGGGCTTATGCAGATGGCAGTATTTTCACTCTGAGTGCTTTCTGACAAAAAATCAGACAGCACTCATACCAATGATTATTGAATGAGGCAGTACACAAGTCCAATTTTGTTCCTCGGATCGAATAGTCGAAGGAAAAAATTGAAGCATGCATGATTTACCTCCGAGAATCATATGGCACTAGGCAATTGATGTCAGATCCGTGAAGAAAATTGAACCATGCTCTGATGATATACAACTATGGTCTAATTTTCACGGTGTCACGGATGTGTCACACTTGACAGGCAGTCCTGTAGCTTCCGGCTGTAGAAGGTCAAAGTGTTTGGCTACACAAGCTGCTCTCTGATTTTCCATTTTTCCTTGCTTGGGGCCTGTTCTGATCCGATAACCGTGGAAGATTATGTGATGCCCCTGGATTAGTCAGGTCGTCACAGGGTACTGCACGCTCTTCATCTCCCAGTGCAGGACTCAACCCCCCATGGTTCTGGGTTCCCAACTTGCAGTACTGCCTCTATCAGCATCCATAATCCCAATCACACCTCGCACCACACCCTGTCCAGCACACCAGTGGGCTGCTGAGCTGGAATAGGGCTGCCCACCTAGGAGTCAGGCAGGGAGGTGGAAGGTGACAAGTCAGTCGGCTCCAGGGGAGCAAGGAGTCGAGTGGTAGCCCTCGAGCTGTGAAGAGCTCGGAGGAAGCTGGGAGTTGGAGTTCCCAGAGGAAAAACGTAGATTGGGTTGCAGACGGTGGTCTGGACCCGGAGGAGACGGAGACCCGGTCGCGGGAGATTGGGACTGGGTGCTGGCTTAGTCAAGGAGGACAGTCGTCAGCTGCAGTCCAATAGCCGGTCTGGGGCCGAAAGCACATTGGGGTACTGGACCCTAGGTCGAGCAGAAGCTTCAAGCAACCCAGCAATTAACCGGTGGAGGACAGGGCCTTTATGGACTGTTCCCATGAAGCTCAGAGATCGGGGGCATTAGCGCAACGAGGGGGATAGAGCTTTCCAAGCAAAGCAGCCCACTGAAATCCCAAGCGTGAACTCCTGAGAGCAAGCTTCTCTGCTACCAATAGTAGGGAGCGGGGCCCGGACAGCTCCAAGCTTACGGACCACCTGAACACTTTCAAATCTGTGCATGGAGGCAGGTTACAGACCACCAGACAGTGCTGCAGGGGACAGAACCTGGACAAGCTCCCCCAAGAGGGCAGCGGCACCCAGAGACTTGGTTTACTACGTTGTCGGTGTCTGCTTAACTTCTGAGTGAGTACCCAAATAACCCCTGCTACCAGCGAGCCTGCGCTCCCCTGCAATCCATCCCACCATTTGGGGTCCTGGGGCCTTTCCCTACCCGTGGAGGGTAACGTCATCTGGCTGCCACCACTCCATCACCCCGAGTACTCCCAACGGCAGCGGCGGTACTCCCTATTACCCACACCATGGGTGGCGTCACAAACTATCTAACTCCCCTGTAAATAACCCCCCATCAGGTTTTGGCATGACCCCAAGCCCCCGGGTCCGGAAACCCTCGAGCCACGAGTAGCGACACCCGGATCTGAGCGGTTCGACCACTGCCGGGGAGGTACACATCCGAAACAATTACAAAAAACTCCCATTGGTGAAAAAACACCAAGAAACAGGAGTAGTTGGAACCTGGGCTGACAGCAATCTCCTATCAGACAACACTAGAAGTAGCCGTGAAGCGTTTCTAAAAACCTAGACACCACGTCCCAACCTAAGAAACTAGCTACGCCTCACAGAATTAAATGAGGAAATCTATCTTGCCTCAGAGTAGTCTACAAAGGAGTAGGTAGCCCCCCACATATAAAGATTACGGTGATATAGAAAAACACAATACTCAGATAGGAAAAATAGAATTAGCAAAGGCGAGGCCCAACTAACTTGATACAAAGCATAGGAAAGGAACTGACTGTGGTCAGTGCAAAATCCCTATAGAAAAATACCAAACGCCTGATAGTAAAAATCTCCCTGGAGGTCATACGACCTCACCCCTACTATACCAGGTACTCCTGTAAATAATGGGAGAGACAAAATACCAAAAAGAACACAAAAATACAGAAGACCAAATATTCAAGTCAGACAGGGATAAAAATCCCTTTCCCTAGAGGAAAGCCAGCACAGGGGAAACCCCCATGCTCACAGCACAATTGAAACAAAGCTTCACCTGCAAGAAAACAGATACACAGCAAAACAAGGAAAAACAACACCCTAAGGTGTAAACAAGGAAGCAAGGCAAAACTGAAACTTATCTGCAGAAGTCTTGCTCAGGGATACAGGGAAGGACAAATCTCCAGGCTAGGAACAAAGACAGGGAATGTACAGTTATAACCGACATCAGCCAGGCAGAAAGTGCTTTCCTATATTTGTGCCGCCCCCGTGCCAGCAGCCGGCGCTGCTCGGATCCGGGCCTTCAGGGGTGGTGGCTCGAGGGTCTCCGGACCTGGGGGTCTTGCAGACACGCCGAATAAAATGGGGGGACGTATATGTACGGGCTGGGCCATATTAAGTTCGTGACGCCATCCACGGTATGTGGTGAGGTAGGACACCACCGCTGCTGATACGGGGCACCCGGTGGAGATGTTGCGCAGAAAGTTGTTAACCCCTCCTTGGGCAGGGATGATGGCCCCGGGGCCCGGTTGGGATGGCGACCGCAGGGGGTGCTGGTGTACTCACTGTTGTATGTATACTGTTGTATGTATTATGTATTGTTGTATGGGCCGTATTAAGTTCGTGACGCCATCCACGGTATGTGGTGAGGTAGGACACCACTGCTGCAGTTACGGGGCCCCCGGGGGAGATGTTGTGCAGCAAGTTGTTAACCCCTCCGTGGGCAGAGATGGTGGCCCCGGGACCCGTTGGGTGCTTTGCTGGTGCAGGGAGATTGGCGACCGCAGGGTGCTGGTGTACTCACTATTGAAGGAAACACACAAGTCTCTGGTAAACCAAGGTGATGGTGGCCGGTGCCGCGGCCGGTTGCGTTCTGGTGCCCCACCCGGCTGGTGGTCTCTATCCTTTTCCTGCACTGCTTTGTGTAAGGTGGACTTTCCTAGTGTGAAACTCAGGAGTCCGCTCCCGGCTGGATGTGACCTAAGGAGCCGTGCCCGCAGATGCTGGCCCGTGGGATCTATGGGCCCTGGCGGTGACCTCTTATCCCTAATCGGTGGGCTGTTGTCTTCTATGAGGGACTTTGGGTGGGACAGGACCTCTAGTCCTTATATGGAGAGAAGGTATGCACACCAGTGACTATGTAAGGGGAATATATGAAAAGCAGAAACTGCTGTGACTGACATGAAAAATTTAATAGCTATATAAGCTAATAGCTGTATGTATATTTAATAGCTATATGTAAGAATGAAAATATGAAAAATGGAATCTGCATTACTGCCATGAACATATGAATAAAGAGAAATTTAGCTATTGAATTGAGCAATGCAACAGAGCCCGAACACTACGCCAAAGTATTTCTCTACGCTGGGGTCCCTAGCTAGTGTGTGTCCTCTCATGCAGTTAAAAAACTTACCGTGTATGGGAAGCTGAGACCCAGGCTATATATGCGTGCGTATAATGTGGACTGGCAATAGGTGTGGGTGGGGCCGGGTTCACAAACGAAGGACTACAATCAATCAAGAAATAACGTCTGGAACACCATTCTGAGTCTGAACTGGGTGCAAAAACCTAAAAAATCTAAACTATATGGAGAGAAGGTATGCACACCAGTGACTATGTAAGGGGAATATATGAAAAACAAAAACTGCTGTGTGAATGCTGACATGAAAAATCCAATAGCTATATGTAAGAATGAAAATATGAAAAATGGAATCTGCATTACTGCCATGAACATATGAATAAAGAGAAATTTAGCTATTGAATTGATCAATGCAACAGAGCCCCAACACTACGCCACCTCTAGTCCTGGCTTCAATTGGTTAATTAATCAGCTCCAGTTGGTTCTGGTCCTAGCTTCAGGGTCCGAGTACCCCCTTTGTGCTCCGGTTTCCGGGTCGGTTCCCCGGGTCTGTACCGGCAGGCTACAACCCTGTCCCGGTCCACCTCGGTTCCACCAAGCCGTCTTCCCGGCTCCTGCTGATGGAGACCACCGTCTGCCTCCTAGCCAGTGGCACCAGGGCTCCTACCCTGGCACCGTTCAACTTGAACTTCACTGCTGGAGCTACCCCTAGCTCCAGCCCACACTCCTCTCCAAACTGAACTCTAAGCTTATCTGCTCTTTTTCCCACCCCGAGCTGTCTGGACCCCTGGGTGGGCATGTCCCAACCGCCTGGTCATGCCCACTGGTGTGTCTATCTTTCCCTAAGGGGGGGTGACTAGGGTTTTCTCGTTGGCTGTGTGTTTCCTAATGAGGGAAGGTGTTATGCAGAAGCCTAGCTGTGACTACCTGGTTTTGCCAGGGTGTCACATATAGACCAGACTTGTCTGCAATAGGACTTCCCCAATTCCCAATTAACACCGACACCTGTCTGAATGTCTCAGATTTAGCTCCACTACCATTCCTGGCCACCAGAGGGAGCTTCGGAACAGCACCCACACAGACGGCGTTCACAACACTATCCTTTTCTCTTTAGGACCCTGCAGATTTCCTCACCTTTTCAGCTGTTATTTTCAGCACATTTTTTTCATTTTTTTAAATACCCTCATTCTCCCTTACGCTGTGCTGGTGATAGGTCTAATACCCTTAACAAGTCTTCAGTGCAAGCAGTTGGCTTTTAGTCATATGGAGAGACTTTGTTGTTGTTTCAGTTCCTCTCCCTGAGTCATCTTGAGATAAGTTATTTGTTTACTTTATGTTGTGTGCTATTCCCTGAGAGTTCTTTAGAGCTTAATGGGGTTGCCCAAGCGTTCATCCCATCCCTTCCCTACCTAGGGCCTATGCTTGGCGCATGGGTGCAGAACATATTTAGCGTGGTGAGGGAAGCCAGAGGCCAGCAGTAGGTTTGGTCAATGGTGAGCATCTCTCCCTTCCCTAGATACAGGGTTTCCCTTCCCTTTCACCGTTCGCTTAAAACGTCCCCCTACCGAGCGTGACATGGACTAACACAGGGGTGGGCAATTAATTTTCCCAAGGGGCCGCATGAGAAATTGGGATTGGTTTAGAGGGCCGGACTAATATAATTAACTCAGTTCTACCCAATATAGTACATTACTACACCCCTATATACTACACCTGTAATAAACTACACCACTACACCCCATATACTACACCTGTAATATAGTACACCCCCATATAGTACACCTGTAATATACTACACCTCCATATAGCACACCTGTAATATACTACACCTCCATATAGCACACCTGTAATATACTACACCTCCATATAGCACACCTGTAATATACTACACCTCCATATAGCACACCTGTAATATACTACACCTCCATATAGCACACCTGTAATATACTACACCTCCATATAGCACACCTGTAATATACTACACCTCCATATAGCACACCTGTAATATACTACACCTCCATATAGTACACCTGTAATATACTACATCACTACATCCCTATATACTACACCTGTAATATACTACACCCCATATACTACACCTGTAATATACTACACCTCCATATAGCACACCTTTAATATACTACACCTCCATATAGTACACCTGTAATATACTACATCACTACATCCCTATATACTACACCTGTAATATACTACACCTCCATATAGCACACCTGTAATATACTACACCTCCATATAGCACACCTGTAATATACTACACCTCCATATAGCACACCTGTAATATACTACACCTCCATATAGCACACCTGTAATATACTACACCTCCATACAGCACACCTGTAATATACTACACCTCCATATAGTACACCTGTAATATACTACACCTCCATATAGTACACCTGTAATATACTACACCTCCATATAGTACACCTGTAATATACTACATCACTACATCCCTATATACTACACCTGTAATATACTACACCTCCATATAGCACACCTGTAATATACTACACCTCCATATAGCACACCTGTAATATACTACACCTCCATATAGCACACCTGTAATATACTACACCTCCATATAGCACACCTGTAATATACTACACCTCCATATAGCACACCTGTAATATACTACACCTCCATATAGTACACCTGTAATATACTACACCTCCATATAGTACACCTGTAATATACTACATCACTACATCCCTATATACTACACCTGTAATATACTACACCTCCATATAGCACACCTGTAATATACTACACCTCCATATAGCACACCTGTAATATACTACACCTCCATATAGCACACCTGTAATATACTACACCCCCATATATCACACACCCTGCTCCCCATACAGCCTGCACCCCCATATCACACACACTACACCCCCATATTTCACACACCCTGCTCCCCATACAGCCTGCACCCCCCATATCACACACACTACACCCCCATATGTCACACACCCTGCTCCCCATACAGCCTGCACCCCCCATATCACACACACTACACCCCCATATGTCACACACCCTGCTCCCCATACAGCCTGCACCCCCATATCACACACACTACACCCCCATATCTCACACACCCTGCTCCCCATACAGCCTGCACCCCCATATCACACACACTATACCCCGATATGTCACACACCCTGCTCCCCATACAGCCTGCACCACCATATCACACACTACACCCCCATATGTCACACACCCTGCCCCACATATCTCACCCTGCCTGTACCCCAACTTACCCCTCTCTGAAACACTCTGCACCCCTTCACATCCTTCAGTCAGTCTGCAGCCCTCATATGCCCCTCACCCTGCAGACCCTCTCATGTCCCCTCTTTTCTTATTAACAGTCATCATGTGTCCAAATCTCCTTCAGGATTCAGTATCTTTGCTTTCTGCCGGGATCCTGTGTCTCCTCCCACACAGTCACATGGGAGTGACATCATTGCAGGTCCTGCAGGATGGATTATTCCGTCTGCTGTGCAGGTCAGGACTAGCACTCCTGCTGTGCTCAGAAACGGCTGGTGGGCCTCTCCAGGTCAGGGGCCCCTCTACTGACACTGGGCCCCCTGACTCACAGGCCGGCCCACTACACAGCGGCACTACACATAGGGGCCTGGCAGCCAGCTCTGCAGAGCGGCTGCCGGGCCCCTATAACCCTGCGGGCCCGGTCGCAGTGGCGACCTCTGCGACCACGGTCATTACGCCCCTGACCCCATGTACTACACCACTATATACTACACCACTATATACACAACACCATATACTACACCTGTAAAACTAGACCACTACACCCCCAGTATTAGTCACCAGTCCCCCCCTCCCCCATTGTCCCCTCCTCAGCTTATTAGTCACTACTTACCTCTCCCTTGTTTTTGTCCCCGTCCTCAGGCACCTCCGTACAGGCCCCCCGCTGAGCTGCTCCTTCGCTTATACGGGCCCTGGCTGTGCTGATGCTGTTCTGCGAGGGGCCCCAGCCGCTGCTTCTCTCTGTGAAGGCCCCCGCTGTGCTGCTCCTTCTCCTGCCGGCTGGGCGGGAACTTTTGAAATGACACACGCAGCGCAGTACTGATAACATCAGAGCGCGCGCGTGTGTCACTGACAAAGTGCTGGCAAGGAACAGAGGAGAGACTCCTGCGTTCCGCTGCCTGCACTTACTGTGCGGACCTGCAGGATCTCTCCCTGCCCGGCACGCTGCAGCCCGGCTCCACTGCACCGGCTGAAGATGGGCGGGCCGGTCACAGAGAGTAGGCGGGCCGGATGTGGCCCGCGGGCCGCCCCTTGCCCAGGTCTGGACTAACAGAATGGAGAAGATTGAGAAACATTCTTTTTTATTCTCCATCTCCAACAAAGACGGATTAACAGACTCACTCTGATGAAACTCTGAGTCTGAGTAGCATTGGACTTATTTTCTTGGATGGAGAAAATACGGTTGTGTGAACCCAGCCTAACAGTGGTGCATGGAATACATTCCCACACAGCATATACAGCTTATTTATGAAGCTATGCGCAGCTCATATACAGTATGAAGTTTTTCTGTGAAGACCAGATGTTCAAAAACGGGTAAAAATGAATCATGTTCTCCAGATACAGTTACTAGATTCTTGGAAGAGGGTTGTGAGTGTTTCTTGTCTTGTAACCTAGCGTATTATTGAAAGTTGATCAACCTGTTTTTCAGCTTTGCTCAATGTTTTACTTGCCTGATGATTTTCTTGTGATTCCTGGAAATGTACAAGTGGTTATTGTTTCTTAGAGGGATTATCTTACCCCATATAGTATTAGGGATATTACTAGGAGATGCCTTTAAATTAGTTGGTTTATCTCAGGAGTTTGGCTATGTGCGCACGTGTGCGTATTACATGCAGTTACGCTGCGATCTGCAGCGCAGCGTAACTGCATGCGTCCTGCGTCCCCTGCACAGTCTATGGAGATTGTGCAGGAGCCGTGTGCACGTGGCATATTAGAACGCAGCGATTCGGCTGCTGCCCGAATCGCTGCGTTCTAAGAAGTGACATGTCACTTCTTCCGTGCGGTTTGCATGCTGTCTATAGGGAGGAGCAGCATGCAGAGCGCACGTTCTCTGCCGGCACCATGCGCTTCAGAACGGAGCTTTTCAGCTGCGCTCTGAAGCGCACCTTTTAGCCTTTCTCTAATTTTGATAGATATGGCAGAGACATATGTATCTTGATTTTAACCTAAACTACCCCAGATGACTGATGTATGGCTAAAAATGATAAAGGCAACCTGTCAGCTGATTTATGCTGCCCAAATCACAGACTTCATGTATCAGTGCCTGATTGCTCAATTCCAGATTATTCTCTGAAACACTCCGGTGCTTAAGAGAAAAACCTGATACTGCTCCAGATTGTTGACAGGTATTTTTCATACCAAGAGCTCTGTCAATCACCTACAGTGCCAATAGAAATCACCGAACTAGTCAGGTCTCTAGCTATGATGCCAGGCCAGATCTGCTAACTATATTTTCTCTGAAACATGGGTATTAAAGAGAAAAACATATTTGGCAGTAATCATGCAGCCATTCTCTGTTTCATGTGCCCATAGTTTGGGCAGCATGAATTGTGTAGCAGGTTCCCTTTAAAGCGCACCAATCACCAGTATTTTCCTATATAACCTAAAGCGAGTACTGTACTGGCACTATCATGCTGATTCTATACATACCTTTAGTGGTCAGATAGAATGTTTAGGTTTTGAAACACAAGCAAGTAAAGTTTGTAAAATCAGCAGCTTGTTGAGTGACAGCAGCTGCAGCAGCTGATAGCTGGGGTGGGTATTCATAGTTATCCGCTCCCCTTGTTACTTATGCTAATTCTATTATACAATTGTTTTACTTTGTGACTAAAAGGACCTGTGCTGATGTCATACCCATGTGACCAGAAGGGGCGGGGCCTAAGCCAACATAGCCAATACCAGGAAGCAACATTTTTCTGTTGGCTGAGGCCTCGTTCCTTCTGGTCACATGGATATGACATAAGCACAGGTCCTTTTAGTCACAAAGTAAAACGATTGTATAATAGAATTAGCATAATAACAGGGGGAGGGGATAACTATGAATACCCCCCAGCTATCAGCTGCTGCAGCTTCTGTCACTCAACAAGCTGCTGATTTTACAAACTTTACTTGCTTGTGATTCAAAACCTAAACATTCTAGCTTACCACTAGAGGTATGTATAGAATCAGCCTGATAGTGCCAGTATAGCACTGGCTTTAGGCTATATAGGAAAATCCTGTTGATTGGTGCGCTTTAAAGCATATAGGCCCTATATGGTTCAGTATATGCTAGTGTGACGCCCTGGCCTATCAGGCCGTCACAGGGTGTTGCACAATTTTCCTTTCCGTGCATCATCCATCTCTCCCTTGGTTCCAGGTGCCACCGAGTGATGTGCTAAGACCAGCATGCAAACCCCACACACACTCACCGGTGGGAAGGTCCAGTGAGGAAAGGGACCACCGAAGGGTTAAGCAGACTGGGGGGGAGGTGGCTAGTGAGTCGTCGGCAGGGGAGCAAAGAGAGCAGAGGGCTCTCTAGTGGCTCTCAGTAAGGAGAGCAGGCTGGGGAGTTGGAGCTCCTAGACAGTGAGAGAGAGCAGCCTCAGAGAGTGAGGGGCTGTGAAGTGGAGGCTCCCGGAGGGTCGGACTAGACCAAAGCACACTAGTAACATCACAGGGAACGGTCACTTGGACGTGCTCCCCCTCAGCGGCAGCTGTACTGCAGGACATTTGCTTGAATCACAGCCTGTGTGTTCATTTACCTCACAAATCAGCACAGCCTCATCCAGCACCACGACAACCACTGTAAGGTTCTCTGTTCCCTGTCTCCTAGGCCTACAGCCCACGGCTCCCCTTCACCACCATCACCGGGCTCCCCGGGCACAAACCCCCTACCCACGGAGGGGTTAAACATCTTGCTGCCATACCACCGACGCCGGGCGCCCCCACCAACAGCAGCAGTGGTACTCCATCTTACCATGCACCGTGGGTGGCGTCACGAACTTCTAATCTCCTGTACATAGTCCCCCTTTCATTGAGTGGCACACAAACCCCCGGGTCCGGAGACCCCTCGAGCCACCGTGGATCTGGATCCGAGCAGCCCGGCTGCTGGCACGGGGGCGACACACCTCAATTAAAGAAAATGTAGAGGCTGTTGTGGAAGCCCTGAGGCTACTGGTTTTAGTGCCATTTCTGGATTGTACCTTGTTTCCCATTGATATAGTTCCTCAAATGGAAACTAAACTGTACAGCATGCTTTTAATTTTTTTACACCAGTTTTGTTGAAGTGCCAATAAAATAAATATAATTTTAATATTATGGACCATTTACATATTCCTAGGAGTGGTTGACATAGGGCCACAGCACACTAGTTTGCTCATAATGCTGTTAAGGCGGCCCTGGTGTCTCCCAACCCACCTGTGGTTGCAGGATGTTTTCCTGCCTGTCTGCAACTTCCAGTTCCACAACTACCTACTTGCCTGTGGTTTCCAGTATCACCTGACCTGCCTGCTGTCTCCAGGACATCTTCCTGGCTGCAGCTTCTAGTTTACAATGATCTACCTGTTTGCCATCTCCAAGACGTCTTCCTATCTGTCTGTAGCTTCCAGTTCCACAGATATGTACTCCCGTCTACAGTCTCTAAGATATCTTCCTGGCTGTCTGCCGCTTACAGTTCCACAGCTACGTACTTGCCTGTGGTTTCCAGCATTGCACAACCTGCCTGCGGTCTCCAGGATGTTTTTCTGGCTGGAGCTTCTAGTTTCACTGTGATCTACCTTTCTGCAGTCTCCACGATGTCTTCCTGGCTGTCTCAGTTATCAGTTCCACAGCTACCTACTTGCCTGTGGTTTTCAGTATTGCACAATCTGCCTGTGATATCCAGGAAATCTTCCTGGCTATCTGCGAATTCTAGTTCGACAGCTACCTACTTGCTTGCGGTTGCCAGTATAGCACAACCTACCTGCGGTCTCAGGATGACGTCTTCCTGGGTATCTGCGACTTCCAATTCCACAGCTACCTACTTGCCAGCTGTTTCCAGTATCGCATAAACTGACTGCAGCCTGTATCTACCAGTTCCAAAGTTACCTACCTGCCTGTTGTCTCCAGGATGTCTTTCTGGCTGTCTGCAGCTTTCAGTTCCACAGCTACCTACCTGCCTGTGGTTTCTAGTATCACAATTATGTGGCGCCCCTGAGGCTTCCGTCGCCACAGGAACATTGCACCCCATCCAGCGGTGTGATGTCCCATCCTGGGTAAGGAAGGGGGTAAATGCCGGTCCACAGGCAAATCTGCACTACACCCATTGCTAGGCACATACAGGGACCGGAGATAGTGGCAGCTACCCCCCATGCTGCATGCTGGGGGGGCCGTAAGTCCCATCTCCTCTCCCATAGATTGGAGCTTAGCAACAGGGAGGTGGGAGGAGCCAACAGCTAATGTTAGAGTAGAAGCAGGAATCAGTTAGTTTCAGTTTACCTCAGGCCTAAAACACACTTCGGTAAAAAAACGTCCGTATGACACGGTCCGTTTTTCAGGGACGTGTTCCGTATTTTTGGGGCGTTTCTCCGGTACGTATGGCATCTGTGTGATGGCGTATGCGAGCCGTGTGCACGTGTGGAATGTCCGTATTGTCATGAAATACGTACGTGTGCAGTCCGTGTGCCGTCCGTTTTTTAGATACGTATTTTCACACAAATAACCTTGTTAGACCTTCATAATGTTCTCCTGGTGTGTTAAATTGGTCAATTAACTACCCAATTTGGTTAGTTTGCTTAAATAACCTTAAAAAACATGGCTTCAAAGCTCTTTCTCAAATTAGACACACTCCAAAATGTCTCTCTCCAATGAAGCAACCATGTATTTGCTCTGGTTGATATCTAGGAGATTTGGGGTTAGGCGACATATGATTGAAGAAGAGCCACCACTGGAGAAAAGGATGTGGATTCACCCCCTTGTGAAGCTCAGGAAAACACATGGCCATTTTAATATTTTATATGGGGAAATGCGGAAATTTCCACCTAAATTCCAAGCCTACTGCCATCTCACCATTAATTCATTTGACAACATCCTTGGCCTTGTGTACCAACGTTTGAAGCATCAGGACACCTCTATGCGCCTCAGCATCTCCCCTGAGGAACGACTGTTGGTGACTTTACGGTAGGTGTTAACATGTATACTCCTGCTTTATCTGTCATTTTTAAATACACGTTAAGTTGCTAAGGCATCATTTTGTAGAAATTATTAAATGTAAAAATATGGTCTTTGTAGAAAACTTAAATTGATCACTTAACCACATTGCAAAATCAAATTAAAAACTGAGAAGTCACTTCTTCCATTCTACTCTACCAAAATTAAAGAAACAAGAGGCTTAACTCAAACAAACTTGTTTATTAAACACAAAATTAAATATTTTTCCAATATGGAAAGTAAAGATCACATATGCTTTTCCCAACCAAAGAAATTATAAAAAAAACATACACAGTATCTCGCCAGTCATTGGATGTTACAAATATTTGGTGTGAAATATAAATGACATCAATAGTCAAAGTAATGTCATGTTTTTATTCTATTTCAGCTACCTAGCAACTGGCCAATCCATCAGCAGTCTGCATTTCGAATTCTTATTGGGAAGGTCCACAACTGGCAAGATTATCCTGCATACCTGCACTGTGCTTTGGGAGACCCTTAGGCGGGCTTTGCATACTACGACATCGCAGGTGAGATGTCGGTGGGGCCAAATTGAAAATTACGTACTTCCGGCATCGCATGCGACATCGTAGTGTGTAAAGGCTCGATGATACGATTAACGAGCGCAAAAGCGTCGTAATCGTATCATCGGTGCAGCGACGGCGTAATCCATGATTACGCTGACGCGATGGTCCGATGTTGTTCCTCGTTCCTGCGGCAGCACACATCGCTGTGTGTGAAGCTGCAGGAGCGAGGAACATCTCCTACTGGCGTCACTGCGGCTTCCGTAGGATATGCGGAAGGAAGGAGGTGGGCGGGATCTTTACATCCCGCTCATCTCCGCCCCTCTGCTCCTATTGGCCGCCTGCCGTGTGACGTCGCAGTGACGCCATACGACCCGCCCCCTTAATAAGGAGGCGGGTCGCTGGCCAGAGCGACGGTCGCAGGACAGGTGAGTCCATGTGAAGCTGCCGTAGCGATAATGTTCGCTACGGCAGTTATCACAAGGATATCGCAGCTGCGACGGGGCGGGGACTATCGCACTTGGCATCGCAGCATTGGCCTGCGATGTCGCAGCATGCAAAGTGCCCCTTAGGCATCATGTCATGCAGCTGCCTTCAACACAGGAATGGATGCACATTGCAGATGAATTTTTGGAGAAAACAGCTTTCCCTAATTGTATTGGTGCCATTGACGGAAAACACATTAGAGTGAAGAAACCACCGAACTCTGCATCAAGATATTTTAATTATCATAAGTTTTTTTCTGTAGTTATTTTGGCCATGGTAGGTACAAACTACTGCTTTTTATTTGCGGATATTGGGGCCTATGGCAGTGCCTCAGATGCACGCATTTTCAGAAGCTCACATTTAGCAAGACGATTAATGTCTGATAGTTTAAGTTTGCCTGCACCAAGACCATTGCCTGGTACTAATGGCCCAATTGTCCCTTTTGTAATGGTTGCAGATCAGGGTTTTGCATTGTCAAGGCATTTGATGCGTCCATATCCCAGAAGGGGGCTGGACAGATCAAAAGCCCTATTTAATAGCAAATTGGCAAGAGCATGTAGAACATTCCTTTGGCATTTTGGCCTCAAGATGGCGCATTTATCAAACCACCATCCAACTCCAACCAACCACTGTCAAGGCTGTCATTAAAGCTACAGTAGTGTTACATAATTACTGTAGATTACATGAAAGCAATGACGAAGATATTGAGGAGTTGCCTGCTTTAAATGCACCATTTGTAGAGAATGGTAGTGTCAGAACCACTGTGTCCACTTCTGGTCTACAAGTGAGGAATCAGTTTAAAGATTTTTTTAGTTTAAATAGCCATAGTCATGTATAATTTTGACATTAATAAAGTTTGTTAACACTTGGTTACATAAGCACAAACACATATGCAATACAAAAGAGAAAATGACCATACATAGGTATAATTGGTGTTTTTTTGGTTTGTTGGTTGTGTTTGTGGTCCCCATAAGTCATTGTGATTTAACAATATTGTTATGACATCAGGAATTTTTGTTATTCTAAAAACAGTACTACTGAATGTACATGACTAATAAAATTATGGCAAATTTGTTATGAAAAAGTTAGTCCAGAATTATTATTTTACCTATGTATGTATGTTCTCTTTTGCAAAACACCTTGTATTTTTTTTTTATATACAATTTTGTCAGGGACTTTAGCCCATACAAAACACCATTCTTTATTATGCAATAATGTCACGCAAACATAATTTGTTTGACACTATTGGAATACAAGTATGGGACCAGACAATATGCAGATACTGCATAGTGGCTGGATTTTTAATAATAAAGGTGTCTGAATGTTAGGGTACCTTCACACTTAGCGATGCAGCAGCGATCCGACCAGCGATCTGACCTGGTCAGGATCGCTGCTGCATCGCTACATGGTCGCTGGTGAGCTGTCAAACAGGCAGATCTCACCAGCGACCACTGAACAGCCCCCAGCCAGCAGCGACGTGCAAGCGACGCTGCGCTTGCACGGAGCCGCCGACTGGAAGCTGCGGAGACTGGTAACTAAGGTAAACATCGGGTATGGTTACCCGATGTTTACATTAGTTACCAGCGCTGTGTGCAGAGAGCAGGGAGCCGCGCACACTGAGCGCTGGCTCCTTGCTCTCCTAGCTGCTGTACACATCGGGTTAATTAACCCGATGTGTAATGCAGCTACATGTGCAGAGAGCAAGGAGCCGCGCACACTGCTTAGCGCTGGCTCCTTGCTCTCCTAGCTGCTATACACATCGGGTTAATTAACCCGATGTGTACAGCAGCTACATGTGCAGAGAGCCGGAGCCGGCAGCACAGGCAGCGTGAGAGCTGCGGAGGCTGGTAACTAAGGTAAATATCGGGTAACCACCTTGGTTACCCGATGTTTATCTTGGTTACAAGCTTACCTCAGCTGTCAGACGCCGGCTCCTGCTCCCTGCTCGCTTCATTTGTCGCTCTCTCGCTGTCACACACAGCGATCTGTGTGTCACAGCGGGAGAGCGGCTTTGAAGAAAACGAACCAGGGCTGTGTGTAACGAGCAGCGATCTCGCAGCAGGGGCCAGATCGCTGCTCAGTGTCACACACAGCGAGATCGCTAATGAGGTCACTGCTGCGTCACAAAAAGCGTGACTCAGCAGCGATCTCGGCAGCGAGCTCGCTGTGTGTGAAGCACCCCTTAGTGTAGTAGTTTATGTGCGTGCATCTTATCCCTCAACCCAGTTTATTATAATGGATGGTCCAAACAACATGTCCAGAGCTAGGCATCATTCTAACAGGCAGGTATTGTGTTTGAAGTGATAGAGTAATTGCTACTTTTTTTTTTTTAAAAAGAAAACAAAAATATGACCACATGCATATAGAGTAAGTAATGTGTTACATTTTGAAATGTTTTCCCACCAGCAATACCCTAGAAAACATACCAAAATGTAAAATAAAACATACAATATCACATTGTGATTCAACTAAATCCTCTAGGCTAGTGATGTTTTCCTGTGTAGGCTCCATTGCATTGACATCTACAGAATATGTTTGCTGCACAACAGTAGATGTTGTAGTGAGTGTCTGATCAGTGTTTCCACTAGTAACAGTTGTTGTACTTGGAATAAATAATGAGGCAGTTGTTTGAGCAGATGGGAGACCAAGTGTAGGTGGTACATATTGATGTGTTGAAAGAGGCTGGGTATGTGTGTATGTGAAGTTAGTTGTGTAAGTCTGTTGTTGAAAGTACTGTTGTTGTGGATTATTAGGAACATGGTAGGCTGTTGGTTGTTGAAACATTTGAGGTAGTCTATGAACATTACTAACAATACTAGGATAGTTAAAAGAGGTTTGCATTGGTGTTTGTTGGGGTACTTGTGGGACAAATGTTGGCTGTTGAGATGGCCTTTGTGTCATTAATGAACTTGTTTGTTGTGGACAAATGTTGGCCTAATTTGTACATCAGTTACCATAGAAGAAGATGGACACTGTATATGTGTTTGTTGCACTACAGGATTAAGTTGAAAATTAGAGAAATGTTCTTCTGTTTGGGTTTCCACAGTTTGTTGAGTTGTGTTTGTGTGTGGGCCACGTGGATTGGCTCTCCATTGTTCTATTGTTCTATCACTTCAAAACAATATATGGGTTCTGGCTCACGTTGGGTAGCAGATATTAGTGTTATTAAGGACGCCCTCAATCTGTCCTGCCTATCAGGTGCAACCAATGAAAGAGAGGGAGAAAGGGAGCGGCAAAATCTCTCTCCATCACTCTCTGGTATCAGTGAATTCATCATGTGTATAATTCTGGTATCAATGATATCTGGCAGGGGAACGTAAATCTTCATAACGCCTATGTCGGCGACCACGGATAGATTGTGCTACTGTGCGCATGGTATTAGTTGATATTCTTGGCTGTGTGCCTGCATGTTGCTGTGGACTACTCTCTGCAATAACTGGTGAATGGCCACTTTGTTGCCCTGTAGACTTGCCTGCAATTACATTAGTGGATTGACTTGTACCCAAACCCAAATCAGAGGACATTTCTTCTGCGTCTGGCTGGCTGGTGTTGGGGATTGGTGGAGGTTGATATGAGGTTGGCTCCATCTCAGAAGCAGAGGTCGCTGTTAATACTGCTGACTGGGCTTCCAGACTATCTTCCAGGTTATCCTCTGTACTTTGATGAAAAAAAAAAAATTACTGTGTGCCTTTTAAATAAAACCACCATGTGATGTAATGCTTGAAACTTACTTTGGTACTTCCATAATGGGCATAAGGAAGCTCAGTTTTTCATAATGGACATATTTTTTCTTCTTTGCAGCGGCAGCTGTGGTGGCCACAGGGTTATACTCTCTGCGGAACTGGTCACGGGCTGAGCGCCATCGCCGTTTGACAAGATCCACTGTTAAAAAACATTAAAAAATGTAAAATAAGGTCACTAATTAAAACAATTGTAGATGTTAAAAAATTAGACATTAGTCTTGGATTGCATCAATTGTATGAAATAGGAACACACATCCATGTGTATGACAACAACAACCCATTACACTCATATAGTGACATAATAACACAATAAGCATGGGAGAGAAAACAAGTTCACCAGTAAACATCTTCTACCACTTATTAATCATTCATCTTCTTATAATTGTTCAAAAAAAAAAATAAACCTACAGAAAGCCATGACAAAAAAAGTCTACAAACCCATGAAGTGCCATATGTTCCACATATATTTTCCATTACACACTACACATTACTGTTACCATTCCAGACATGGTGACACCAAGGAACTTGCATAATAACCCAAACATAGAAATACAAATCCAAAAATATAGACAAATCACAACACATTTTCAATAGAAACAGCACAGAAATGGTAACAAAAAAAAACCCCAAACATGTTTAATAATGGCTTCCCCACCCTGAAATGCCATTTGTACATGCATAAAATACTTTGCAGCCCATATATTCACATGCTGACATTCCTAGTAAACTGCAATGAATACTTCAAAAGGACAGAAAACTACACTCTCCTGTTTGTGAGTCTCCAGTGTATCTCAAAATGAGTCAGGCCCATTAATACAGGCCCAACAAACAATACAAATATGATTATACTCTGCCTACAGACTGTGCACATGTAGGTAAAGACAAAAGCAATGCAAATATCTGTACTCACCATATCTATTTTTCTTTCCAGGGGTACATTGAGACCATCCATTCCTAGGGTAGACTATCTCTGCCACAGCCATCCATGCTCGTTCCACCATTAACCTGTCATGATAGCCATCAACACATGTGTCCACAGCGCTGGATGCCTCTCCACTTCTCCAATCAGCCTCTCTGTATCGATTCTGGGCGCCATGCTCAGTACCTGTGTTGTTCTCTGTGCTCAAAGTTCCCCTGCAGTGAGAGGACAGGTGCCCAGCTGCTGTCTGGCGTGCAAATGAGACAGGAAATGTATGTTTGGCGCCAGAATTAATGGTCTACAATTGACCTGATAGATTGGTAACAAGTGTTTCAGATTTTGTGATGAAATACGGACACGGACGATACGTGCTGAACACGGACATACTCCTTGTGCGGACCCATAGACTAAAGCGGGTCCGTGCCTGCGTGTTGCCGGCAAAAAACGGACATGTCGTCCGTGTTGAAAAGCGCACACATGTACTTACGACACGGAAACACGTTCCGTGTGATTTTACGTACGTGTGCCATCTTCCATTGACTAACATGGGTCTCCGTGTGTACGTGTCTCCGGTACGTGCAAATACGTACCGCACACATACAAATTACACGGATGTGTGTTGTGGGTCTCAGAGAGGGAGAGAGTGAAGACTGAGAGGAGAAGGAGAAGGAGGTAGTTACCTCAAGAGAAGTCTGAAGAGAGCTGAGTTCCTGGTGAAGACCCTGGGACCCAGCTAGGTCCAGGTGACACCACAGCAGAGAAATACAGAAGGGATTCCAGGGCCACTGAACCGCTTTCAAGCACAGGGCCTGTTCCACAGAAAGATCAGGTGGAGGGATCAAGCTGCAGACAGGGGACGGTCCCTAGAAAGTGGAGGAAGAGAAGTAATTTCCAAAGGTAAAAACCGAGGCCCAGGGTGGTTGCAAGCGCCCAGGGCCACAGCCCACTGCAGAACCTCTGGGAGGAGGGTGAAGTTCCAGCTAGGCAAGCACCCTTGTCCAGAGGCTGTAGTGGAGGCCAAGCCAGGTTCATCCAGCAAAGGCAAGGCTTAGAAGACAACTGAAGAGAGGAACACAATAGAGGGGTGCACCGGCCTTTATTCCCAGATCTACCCGGATTCAGCGGAGGTCCCTGACAGGGAGTTCCAGCCGTCCAAAGGCACAGAGCGCCATAAACCAGGAATTGTGAGTAAACAACTTGAAACTGCACCCTTGGTGTTGCCTCTGTTATTTCATCTGCACTGCATAGACTTCCATCAATGCATAGACTTCCATCACTGCATAGACACTTACAAGCACCAACGGTTGCCCCGGGGTACCGCTCCACCTGTGTGCCATTCCACCAGCTCCGGAGACCCCATACAGCAGCGGTGGCTTAATAGCCGCAAACCACAGGTGGCGTCACGAATATTATAAACTTTAATAATCATCACCCCCACTGAAGCCTTATTAATTGACTCCCGCCAGGGTCACGGAGTCGGGCCCCGCCACCACTGACTACCCCCGGACTAGTCCGGCCTGACACCGGGTGTCCCATAGCCCTGGGGTGGGCAAGTCAATTATCTTTCTGTGGTCTCCCGGATTTCAACAGTCTGCCTGTGGTCATCAGTCACTTGGTTGTTTTTTATTTATTTAATACCAACTTATACCTCATTAATAGTGATGGGCAGATCCAGACTATAAAAGTCTGGATCCGCACGGGTCCAAAAGAACGCAAAACCAACACCGGGCCCGGAGTTCTCAGGGAACTCCGGTTAACGATCTGGATCCGGCTATACAGGTAATAAAAAAAAATCAAAGAAAATAAGAATAAAGCAAGTGCTTCATACTTACCACAGCTGTGCACTGCTTCCAGGGCTGCTCACTCTACTTCCAGGCTGCTCATTATCTTCAGGCATATGCACTGCTTCTCCCGTTCACCGGCAGTCCCTGTGTCTCTGATTGGTTGCAGTCAGACAGCACCCCAGCCTGTGTGACAGTATGTGTGACTGCTTTCAATCACACAATAAAAAAAAATTGGCATGGGGTCGCCCCATATGATGATGCCCAGCCATGATAAAGCATACGACTAGATACTGCAGCCCCCTGCATGTTATCTTGGCCGTGTATCAAAATATGAAGAACTGAATACAGCTTTTTAAAAAAATGTATATCAATAATTTAAAAAAACGGTGTGCGATCCCCCAATTTTAATACCCAGCCATGATGAAGCCAACAGCTAGGAGTTGATGTTATCAGGCTGAGGAGGCCCATGGTTATCCAC
Source organism: Anomaloglossus baeobatrachus (assembly GCF_048569485.1). Classification (NCBI taxonomy): domain Eukaryota; kingdom Metazoa; phylum Chordata; class Amphibia; order Anura; family Aromobatidae; genus Anomaloglossus; species Anomaloglossus baeobatrachus. The sequence continues at coordinate 110,388,798 of NC_134362.1, forward strand.
ACGAGGTACCACAATAATTCCTGCTCTGCTACATCTGAAATGACTGCGCGTGGGCATAGAACATGACCGCCCGCTGTGAGCTTCAGTCAGAGAATGAGCTGCAGAGATGAGCAGTGACATCACTTCAAATGTAGCAGAGCTGGAATTGTTGTGGGACCTCATGTGGATTACATAAGACCTGAGTGTTTTGGGAGTTAATAAAGGGGTGAAAGAGAGTCGTTTTTTGCATTTTATTTCAAATAAAAGATTTTTTCGGTGTTTGTGTTTATTTCTTTTCACTTACAGATTAGTAATGGGGGGGTGGTCTCCTAGATGCATCCCATTACTAATCTAGGGCTTGGTGGCAGTTGTAACCTGTTATTAACCCCGTATTACCCCATTACACGAAGGCAATAGGAATGAGCCGGGCAAGGTGCCGGGATTGTCACATCTAATAGATGCAACAATCATGGGTGATTGTAGGCTTCTATTTTTAGGCTAGGGGGCCCAATAAGCATGGGCCTGCCCAGCTTGAGAATACCGGATCCCAGCTGTCCGCTGTATCATGGCTGGGTATCAAAATTGGGTGGGACTGCACACCAGTTTTTTTAAATTATTTTTTTAAATAATTTAATTTAAAAAAAACGCACGTGGCTCTTCTTATTTTGATACACAGCCAAGATAGGCGCATGGCTGAGGGCTGCAGCCTGTAGTCGTATGCCTTATTTGTACTGGGTATCATAATATGGGGGGAGCCTACGCCAATTTTTTAATTTATTTATTTGCACAGTAATAGAGATGCAAACACACAGCATCGCATCTCTGATTGAAAGCAGTCAGACACACTGTCACACAGGATGGGGGTGCTTCTGACTGCAACCAATCAGAGATGCAGGGAATGCCGATGGGCAAGGGAAGCAGTGCATATGTCTGAGGTCAATGAGTGACCCCAAAAGTAGCATCAGATCCACGTGGGAGACTAGGTACCATATTTTTCGGACCATAAGACGCACTTTTTTTGCCCCAAATGTTGGGGGAAAGTGGGGTGTGCGTCTTATGGTCTGAATATATGGCTGCGGCCGGGAATGAGGGTGCTGCGGTGGAGCGGGTCATCGGGGGCACGAGCAGGCTGTAGTAGCCTGCCATGACCACGTGGGCCCGCTCATTACATATGCACGCCCATCCTCCTGCCCATCTCTCAGCGCTGATAGGTGGGCGGGGGGTGAGCGCATAGTAAACAGCCAGCCGTGATCACCCCTGGCAACTACAGCCTGGAGTGATCATGTGCGGCTGTATTTACTGCTCCCCGCGCATCATCATCAGCGCGGGGTGCAGTGAATCAGTGTACTCACCGTTCCCTGCAGCACCGCGATGTCCTCCTGATTGCCGGCCGCGCAGTGTGGAGACTAGCGGGGCTCACAGCGATGAAGTCATCACTGTGCGCACGTGTCCACACAGCGGCGCCGGCACAGACAAAGGGAGATCGCGGTGCTATAGGGAGTGTGGCCGGCTCCACACAGCGCTGTCGGCACAGACGGAGGAGGAGCGACGCTGCGTGGAGCGAGGAAAGGTGAATATTATGTTTATTTTTTTTTTTTATGTGTGTGCCGCAGGATGATGGGCGCATATGAGAAGGATGATGGGCTCATATGAGCAGGATGATGGGCATATAGCAGGATGATGGGTGCATATGAGAAGGATGATGGGCATATAGCAGGATGATGGGCGCATATGAGAATGATGATGGGCCCATATGAGCAGGATGATGGGCATATAGCAGGATGATGGGCGAATATGAGCAGGATGATGGGCATATAGCAGAATGATGGGCACATATGAGCAGGATGATGGGCATATAGCAGGATGATGGGCGCATATGAGCAGGATGATGGGCCCATATGAGCAGGATGATGGGCCCATATGAGCAGGATGATGGGCATATAGCAGGATGATGGGCGCATATGAGAAGGATGATGGGCCCATATGAGAAGGATGATGGGTATATAGCAGGATGATGGGCGCATATGAGAAGGATGATGGGCCCATATGAGCAGGATGATGGGCATATAGCAGGATGATGAATGCATATGAGCAGGATGATGGGCGCATATGAGCAGGATGATGGGCGCATATGAGCAGGATGATGGGCATATAGCAGGATGATGGGCGCATATGAGCAGGATGATGGGCCCATATGAGCAGGATGATGGGCATATAGCAGGATGATGGGCGCATATGAGCAGGATGATGGGCATATAGCAGGATGATGGGCGCATATGAGCAGGATGATGGGCATATAGCAAGATGATGGGCGCATATGAGAAGGATGATGGGCCCATATGAGAAGGATGATGGGCATATAGCAGGATGATGGGCGCATATGAGAAGGATGATGGGCCCATATGAGCAGGATGATGGGCATTTAGCAGGATGATGGGCGCATATGAGCAGGATGATGGGCATATAGCAGGATGATGGGCGCATATGAGCAGGATGATGTGCATATAGCAGGATGATGGGCGCATATGAGCAGGATGATGGGCATATAGCAGGATGATGGGCGCATATGAGCAGGATGATGGGCATATAGCAGGATGATGGGCGCATATGAGCAGGATGATGGGCATATAGCAGGATGATGGGCGCATATGAGCAGGATGATGGGCATATAGCAGGATGATGGGCGCATATGAGCAGGATGATGGGCATATAGCAGGATGAGGGACATATAGCAGGATGAGATATATATATATATATATATATAAATATAAGGATGGGGATTATATACAAGGCAGGAGGATCATTAACAGGATGGGGTACCTTACTAGAGAATTTGGGGACATTATCCCCATAATAGTGTCAGCAGCAGATCCTCGCCCCATAACAGTGTGTCATGACCACATTTTTTGCTTAAAATTTTATTTTCCTATTTTCCTCCTCTAAAACTAGGGTGCGTCTTATGGTCTGGTGCGTCTTATAGTCCGAAAAATACGGTAAGTATAATGCGCCTGCTACAGTCCCCCTTTCCCTTCTACCGCCACTTTTAAGCTCCTGATTCAGGTAAGCAGAGATTTATATGGGCACCAGGGTCCAGCCAAATGTCCCGGATCAATTCCGGGCCTGAAATGTGTTTGTTTTTTTTTAAACCCGGTTGGACCCGCTGATACCTGGTATCTGCGAGTCTGCCCATCACTACTCATTACTATCAGCAACACCTGTTATTTTTTGTCTTTAGTTATATAGAAAAATTAAATTGTGAATGATATCATGTTGATGTTGTTTACTTGAAAGGTAACCAGTCGTGTCCCAAACCTACACTGTATGGTTTATTTCAAAGTATATTCAAGTGTGTGAATGGCCCAGTCACAGTCCAGACCTAAATCCCATTGAAATTCTGTAACAGGACTTGAAAATTGCTGATCACAGATGCCTCCATCCAATTTCCCTGAGCTAGAGCTATTTTGCACAGAAGAATGGGCAAAAATTTCAGCCTCTAGATGTGCAAAGTTAGTAGAGACATACCCCAAAGGACTTGTGTGCTGCCCCTGTGCTGGCAGCCTGCCGCTGCTTGGGTCCGGGCCTTCCGGTGGGTCGCTCAAGGGTCCGGGGGACCCCGCGGAGTCTCCGAATGAAAAGGGTGTAGGACGTATATGTACTCTCTGGTCCGTACTAGGTTCGTGATGCCACCCACGGTATGTGGTGAGCTTGGACACCACTGCTGCAGTTACGGGGCCCCCGGGGGAGATGTTGTGCAGCAAGTTGTTAACCCCTCCGTGGGCAGAGATGGTGGCCCCGGGACCCGTTGGGTGCTTTGCTGGTGCAGGGAGATTGGCGACCGCAGGGTGCTGGTGTACTCACTATTGAAGGAAATACACGAGTCTCTGGTAAACCAAGGGGATGGTGGTCGGTGCCCGCAGCCGGCTGCGTTCTGGTCCCCCACCTGGCTGGTGGTCTCTGTCTTTCTCCTGCACCTTTGTGTACTGGTGGACTGCCTGTGCTTGCAACTTCAGGAGTCCGCTCCCGGCTGGATGTGGCCTAAGGAGCCCTTGCCCGCAGACGCTGGCCCGTGGGATCTCTGAGCTTTGGCGGTGGCCTTTTATCCCCCTTGTTGGGCTGTTGTCTTCTAATAGGGACTTTGGGTGGGACAGGACCTCTAGTCCTGGCCTCAATCGGTTAATTAGCTGGTACCAGTCGCTTCTGGTCCCAGCTTCAGGGTCCGAGTACCCCCCTGTGTGCTCCGGTTTCTGAGTCGGTTCCCCGGATCGGTACGGCGGGCCACTACCCTGTCCCGGTCCACATCGGTTCCACCGAGCTGTCTTCCCGGCTCCTGCAGACGGAGACCGCCGTCTGCCTCCTAGCCAAAGGCACCATGGCTCCTACCCTGGCACCTGTCAGTTTGTTTCAGGCCTGACACACTCTCACTGAACTCCAAAACTGATCTCCTCTACTTTCCCGCCTCGGGCTGTCCAGACTCCTCGGTGAGCGTCTTCCAACCGCCTGGTTCCGCCCCCCGGTGTGTCCATCTAGCCCTGAGGGGGGGGTGACTATGGTTTTAAGGTTGGCTGATGTCACCTGTGAGGGAAAGGTGTTGTGCAGGGGCCTATTTGTGACTACCTGGCCCGGCCAGGGCGTCACACTTGCAACAGTAATTGTAGTAAAAGGTGGTCCTACAAAGTATTGACTTAGGGGGCTGAATACAAATGCACATCACATTTTTCAGATTTATATATTTTCAAAAATTCACAAATACTTGCTACTTTGTGTTGGTATAGCACATGAAATCCCAATAAAATGCATTTAAGTTTGAAGGTGTGACACCCTGGACTAGTCAGGTCGTCACAGGGTTCTGCACAATCTTTCTCTCCCCGTGCAGGGCTGAACCCCCCCATGGTTCTGGGTCCCCATCTTGCGGTACTGCCTCCACCAGCATTCACAAATCCTAGTTACACCTCACACCACACCTGTCAGGCACACCAGTGGGCTGCTTAAGCTGGAATAGGGGCGCCCACCTAGGGGTCAGACATGGAGGTAGGAGGTGACAAGTGAGTTGAGTGGTAGCCCTCGAGCTGTGAGGAGCTCGGAGGAAGTTGGGAGTTGGAGCTCCCAGGGGGAAAAGCAGACTAGGTCACAGACGGTGGTCTGGACCCGGAGGAGTCGGAGACCCGGTCGTAGGAGATTGGGACTGGGTGCTTGACAAGTCTTGGAGGATAGCCAGCAGCCGCACTTCAATAGCCGGGCTGGGACCGAAGGTACGTCGGGGTACATGGACCCTAGGTCGGGGAGAAGCTTCAAACAACCCGGCAATTAACCTGCGGAGGACAGGGCCTATATGGACTGTTCCCACGAAGCTCAGAGATCGGGGTCACTAGCACAATGAGGGCAATACGGCTTTCCAAGCAAAGCAGCCCACTGAAATCCCAAGCGTGAGCTCCTGAGAGCAAGCTCCTCTGCTACTCTTAGCAGGGAGCGCGGCCCGGAAAACTCCAAGCTGACGGGCCAACTGAACACTCTAAAATACAGTGCCAGGAGGCAGGTCACGGACCACCAGGCAGTACTGCAGGGGACGGATGTGCTCCCCAAGAGGACAGCGGCACCCAGAGACTTTTTTTTTCTATGTTGTCAGCAGCATCTGCTTTCTTGCTGAGTGAGTACCTGATTAACCCCTGCAACCAGCGAGCCTGCACTCTCCCCCTGCACTCCATTCCACTATCCAGGGTCCCGGGGCCTTTCCCTACCCATGGAGGGTAACGTCATCTAGCTGCCCCACTCCATCACCCCGGGTACTCCCAACGGCAGCGGTGGTACTCCCTATTACCACACACCACGGGTGGTGTCACAAACTATATCTCCCCTGTAAATACCCCCTTTCTTCATTCGGGTGTGACCCTTAGCCCCCGGGGCCGGAGACCCTCGAGCCACGGGCAGTGACATCCGGATCCGAGAGGTTCGACCGCTGCTGGGGCGTTACATAGGTGTAATGAGAAAAACTGTGGAAATGTTCATGTGGTATGAATACTAAAGGCTGCTTTACACGCTGCGACATCGCTCAAGCGATCTCGTTGGGGTCACGGAATTTGTGACGCACATCTGGTCGCTTTAGCGATGTCTTTGCGTGTGACACCTATGAGCAATTTTGAATAGTCGCAAAAATGGTCAAAATCGCTCATCGGTGACATGCCCCCCTATTCTCGAATATCGCTGCTGCTCGGTGTATGAACTAGTTCATCGCTCCTGCGGCAGCACACATCGCGAGGAACCTTACCTTACCTGTAGCCGGCCGCAATGAGGAAGGAAGGAGGTGGGCGGGATGTTACGTCCCGCTTATCTCCGCCCCTCCGCTTCTATTGGGCGGCGGTTCGGTGACGCTGCTGTGACGTCGCTGTGACGCTGAACAAACCGCCCCCTTAGAAAGGAGGCGGTTCACCGGTCACAGCGACGTCGCAGAGCAGGTATGTGCGTGTGACGCTGCCATAGCAATAATGTTCGCTACGGCAGCGATCACACGATATCGCATGTACGATGGGGGCGGGTGCTTTCGCGCTCGACATCGCTAGCAATTGCTAGCGATGTCGTAGCGTGTAAAGCGGCCTTTACTCAAGACACTATATCTGCCAAGGTCCATCATCAGAACAGTCCCAGCAGTTGAAGAAGCTCCCCTTCCGCAACATTTTTGACTGCGATGTTGTTTGATGGACGTTAGCCACCAGTTGTTACTGGTGCGGACATGTTTTATTGGATTATCTTTGAGTTATTAATTTTGTTTAATTTTTGAGAATTTCATTTATTATTTAATGGTTACCCTTAATAAACATTTTGACCTTATTTTATTCAAATTGTCATTTATAGTCTATTTGTTAATGTACAACTGGATAATAATTTAGTTTATAGGGTTTGTGTTATGATGGGAAATGTGTTACTGAGACAACCCAGGCTCAATTAGTTCTCACCTCTGAACTAGGACACCATTCCTGTTGTGTCGGCAATCACTCTCTTGAGGCTCATGTGTCATTATATCATGCAAGCCCTATGCTCAATCAATTTGATTCGTCTGAAGGTTGGGAGAGGCAAGGCAGCGCTGATTGAGCATGGGGCTCACATGATATAAGAACGTCATATGAGCCCCAGGAGATTGAGTGCCAACACAGCTGGAATGGTGTTTTACACCAGAGGTGAGAATAAGTGCTTTTATTTTAACGGGACTTACACTCAGATTGAAAAGGAGTTGTCAGAGTAGTGGACAACATGTCACAGCTATTTAATAGCAAGTTTTGGTGGAGTTATAAAGATTATGGATTCAAAAAGCACTTACTGATTAATCTCCAGAACAGGCTAAAGAAATTCCATCATTGCAATGATACGAGTGTTTCCTTGGTGCCCCGGACCAGATGGAAGGGGATTTTATTCTTGCCAAAAGAGATCCCGGGTTGACCGACATCAACGTCTAACCAAATCAACTGTAAAAACATGTCCAAAGAATCACGCAGAGCAAAATCAATAAATATATTTAATAAAAAAAAAATATTTCACCTAAAAACATACAATTACTAAGCCCTACCATTTTTGCATAAGAAGGGAAATAATGTGGTGCAGCAAGCACAGGTATAAAAACACTGCTACTGCATCACCACACAGAGGCCTTAAAAATGAGTGATTAGATTCCCTGGTCACTAAACAGTGACAGATCAGTTAGTTACTTGACTCGCCCACCCCAGGGACACCCGGTGCCGGGCCGGACTAGTCCGGGGGTCGTCAGTGGTGACGGGGCCCGGCTCCGTGGCCCTGGTGGGTGTCAGTTTAAATATGGCTGGTGACTTGGGGTTTGAATAAAGTTTGTGTTCGTGACGCCACCTGTGGTTTGCGGCTATTAAGCCGCCGCTGCTGTGTAAGGCCTCCGGGGTGATGAAGTTAAAGTTATGTATATTAGATTTTATGACAGGGTGTTGATCCAGGGAAACTAGTCTGATTGCCGGATGTGGAGTCAGGAAGGAAATTTTTTCCCCATTGGAACTGGTTTGTCACATTGGGGGTTTTTTTTTGCCTTCCTCTGGATCAACATGTTAGGCTACGGGTTGAACTAGATGGACTTAAGCGGGCTTTACACGCTATGACATCGCTAATGCGCAGTCGTTGGGGTCACGGAATTCGTGACGCACATCCGGCCGCATTAGCGATGCCGTTGCGTGTGACACCGATAAGCGATTTTGCATCGTTGCAAAAACGTGCAAAATCGCTAATCGGCAACACAGGGGTCCATTCTCAAATCTCGTTACTGCAGCAGTAACGAGGTTGTTCCTCGTTCCTACGGCAGCACACATCGCTGCGTGTGACGCCGCAGGAACGAGGAAGCTCCCCTTACCTGCCTCCCGGCTGCTATGCGGAAGGAAGGAGGTGGGCAGGATGTTACGTCCCGCTCATCTCCGCCCCTCCGCTGCTATTGGGCGGCGGTTCAGTGACGTTTCAGTGACGTCGCTGTGACGCCGCACGGACCGCCCCCTTAGAAAGGAGGCGGTTCGCTGGTCACAGCGACGTCGCCAGACAGGTAAGTATGTGTGACGGCTGTGGGCGATGTTGTGCGGCACGGGCAGCGATATGCCCGTGTCGCGCAACAGATGGGGGCGGGCACCCACACTAGCGATATCGGGACCGATATCGCAGTGTGTAAAGTAGCCTTTAGAGTCTCCCTTCAACCTTAAAAACTATGATACTATGAAGTGGCAGCAATGGTGGTACTGCTCCCCACAGGTGGAGCGGTGCCCCGGGGCACATTTGGTGTTCGTGAGAGTCTATGGTGTAGTGGAAGTCTAAGCAGACGGAATAACAGAGGCAACACCAAGGGTGCAGTTTCAAGTTGTTTACTCACACATCCTGGTAGGAGCTCACTGGTGCCCTCAGACGACTGGAACCCACTGTCAGGGACCTCCGCCGTTTCTGGGAGATTCCTGGAATGAAGACCGGTACCCTTCTCTCTATGGTGTCTCTGTCTTCAGCTGTCTTCCTAAGCCTAGCTCTTTTAGGATGAACCTGCTCGGCCTCCACTACAGCCTCCAGGCTGGGGGGGTCACCTGTCGGATGATTGTCCCCTTTCTAGAGGTTCTGCTGGGGGCTGTGGCCCGGGGAGTTTACAACTTTCCCTGGGCCTCGGTTTTTACTGTTTGGAGATGATTTTGCACTCCTCCGGTTTCTAGGGACCGTCCCCTGTTGCAGCTTGATCCCTCCACCGATGTTCCTGTGGAACAGGCCACCACAGCTCTACAGCTATCCGTGACCCTGGAATCCCTTCTTTTCTCTGCTTGGTGTCACCTGGACCCTCTGAGTCCCAGGATCTTCACCAGGAAGCGTCTCTTTCTTCTTCTCAGCTCCTGACTGACTAGAGCTTTTCTTCTACTTCTCCTCCTTGCCTGCCTCCTGCAGACCTCCTCCTCCTTCCCCACTCTCTCTCAGACTACTCAAACTTGACCTTCCTTTCTCTGACTGCTCTCTGGTGGCTCCTCCCACCTCCCCAGTTGCTAAGCTGTACCCTATAGGGGCAGGGATGGGTCTTACGGCCCCTCCCAGCATGCAGCATGGGAGGGTTACTGCCACTGTCCCTGGTCCCAGTGTGTACCTAACAATGGGTGTTGTGTAGATTTATCAAGGGACCGGTGTTCACTCCTTTCCTCACCCAGAATGGGGCATCACACCGCTGGATGGGGTGCAATGTCCTGTGGCGACGGAAGCCTCAGGGGCGCCACACTCCCCCACAGCGAATCCCAGCACGTCCTCGGGCTGAAAAACAACAGAAAATGTGGAAAGAAACTGCAAAAACATTTTTACATGCATGTAACAAAAACAATAAAACTTTTCTTCCCTTTATGGGAGGCACAGGTACTTGAACGTTGCAAAAACTTTCAACTCTATATGTGCACTTCCAGTCCATTGCACGGTTTGGGCACATCCCCCATAATTCTGGTAGGGGGCACAACAGGTGCAACTATTTACATCTTGGCTACAACAAGTCCAGTAGCCTGGCAGTTCGTTCAACTTCTTAGACTAAAAGGGCAAAGGCAAAACCAGCCACTAAGTCCAGTGGCCTGGTTACACAGGACACATACATTCACATTCACCGGGGACCACATTCCAGTCCAGTGGCCCGGTAACATATAAACAAGGGGGGGGTGACTTCTTCAAAAAGCACAAGGGGCAGTAAGGCAGGAAAGGGTGTCATCTTCAAAAAGCACATTAGGGCAGCACAAAAGGGACGTCTTCACAAAGAATGAGGGGCAGACAGGGGCTATATACAGTTCAGCTGCTTCATCTTCATCTCTTCACTCGCGAGGGTAGATCCTAGGATCCCACTCCGGCATTGCCCCAGGCAACAGGTATGCCGAGGAAATCATAGTCTGGGTCTCCCGGTTGCTGGTCACTGACCTACTGCGGGCCGCTGCAGCCTGGGCAGGAATGGGGCTGCTAGCATGCACAGCGCGGCGTTCTAGTATAGGACTGCTTGTTTGCAAGGGGCTTCCGGCTTGCATGGGGCTGCTGAGGTCTTTGGGGTCGCGCTTTGGCAGGGCCCTTGGCAGCATATAAGCCATGGAGATCTTAGTCTGCGTCTCCTGCGTGGCTTTAGCGAGGCTGCTGGCGGGGGCGGTACTGCACGCTGGCATAGTGCGGCGCCACTCCGGTTCTTCTGGGGCTGCCTCTTCCCGCAGGATGTGGACATTCAGAGCATACCAGCCACGGCTCCCCATCAGCCTGGTGTACTCCACGGTGTCACCAGGCTTAGCATCACGCTCTGGGTGGCCTCTGGGCAGGCGCTCCTCTATATCACGGTGGGCAACAAAGACATCCTTGCCCAGTCCGGGCTCTCTGATAAAGCCCCAGCCGTCTTTCTGCCGGAAGTCTATTACTTGGCCCCTTCTCAATGGGCCCTGGGATCCCTTGAGGGCCTTTCGGATCTGCTCTTTGGTGTTCACTCCTTTCCTCACCCAGAATGGGGCATCACACCGCTGGATGGGGTGCAATGTCCTGTGGCGACGGAAGCCTCAGGGGCGCCACATACTCATTATCCACACTTTGATTAGATGCACTCAGGCACATTGTGTATACAGTAGATGCTGTATGGCAAACCTGTGGATGCCGGCTGCATGAGTTCAACTCTGCATGGTAACGGGTAACACATTTTGGGACAGTGGACCCAGATTTAAATATCATTCAAGGATTATCACGCTCAGACCATGGAAATCATTCAGATATGTTCACATGTATTTGTTAATGGAAATAACAATGACTGTGTTTGAACAGTAGTAGACAGCTAAATCTCAAGCTACCAAAGTCTGAACTATCTCTTGGTTATCAGCACTTAATGAAGATATTCATGTAAATAACCCCTCCATCGTAATTCATTCATACATTCAGATGCCTTCATTGAATCTCTATGCTTGATAGAAAGTGTGACTACTAGGACTGTGAAAAACATTCTTTCCTCACTTCCAGGGTTGTTTGAGTTTGTGAATGTGGATTTAGATATTCATGGTGTTCACCTTATATCTGCATTTAAGGCTGCTTTCACACTTGCATTCAGCGCAATCCGCCGCTATGGAGAATAGCGCAGTCCGTTAACGCACTGCGCTATACTCCATAAACCATTTTCTTTTTATTCCTGTACATAGTTTACATGATTAAATTTGATGACTATTTTAGCTATTAGCAGCTCAAAACATTAACGTCAATTATTTTGTAAATCTCTATATGCAGCTAGATAACAATATGTAAAAATATGATATTTTGGTAATTGCTTTTGTTTCCTCTTTTTTTCCAGCATTACATTTAATATTTGGACTGTTTAGGGGATTTTTTAATGTAATAAAATTTATTCTAATTAATTATTTATCCCTTTATAATTATTGGTGTACTTATCAGTTCTGGATTGTTTGTTTCCTTTTTTTTTTTACTAATATGTCGCGTAACAGAAGAACATTCAAATAATTTACTATTTAGATAATTTGGAGTATTCAATGTTAGTGATGGGCGAACCCGAACTGTAAGGTTCGGGGTCCGTACCGAACACATAGTGTTCGTGCACACGGTCCCAAACACAAGTTTTCCTGGGAAGCTCATGTTACAGTTCGGGTCCAGTTTGGGTCCAAGCGCTGTAAAAAAAAAAAAGCACATTAGTAAAAAACATTATGATTATACTTACAGGTCCCGCGACGCATCCTGCAGACCCACTCAGCCGCTGTCTCCTCCCGAACGCTTCTGCTTTCGGGTCCGATCATTAACTTCCGTGGTATTCACTGCACTGCTCGTCACTCAGCAGTTTTCGACTTTTTTCGGCTGTGTTCGCAGTGATATCACTGTTCACCCGAGTCCGTGAGCCATGGACTCGATTGAACTTTGACTGTCACTGTGCGAGTCTCGCATCGGTATCACCTGCACGGCACACACTTTCCTTACAGGAGCAGGTCGGCTGCATGTATTTCCATGCAGCTAAGGCACTCTTGTCAGGAGAATGTGCGCCGTTGCGGGTGATACTGATGTGAGATTCACAGGAGCCATATGCATGCCTCAGCTGTGCACTTGGGTGAAGGCTCTGACAGCTCTCAGATGAGTCTGTGTGAGCAGACCTGTGTTTGTCTTCTCGCACAGATGTAGCAGAGCTGAAGATGCTCGCCCGGCTTTGGACTACGTCACAAGGTGTTTTGGGGGGTAATAAAGATGGAGTCCTACATGTCTTCTGTTTTATTTCTAATAAAATGTTTTTTTCTCTGTGTTGTTTTATTTTACTGTTAAAATAACAGACAATCACAGACGCTGTCACAGACTAGGTGTCTATGATTGGATGCTGGAGTAACCTGAAACCAGCCCATACATTCTAGCATTTAGAATATATGGGCAGATTCCAGGTTACTCCAACAGCCAATCACAGATGCCCATTCTGCATGACAGCATCTGAGATTGGCTGTTAGGTCCCTCACACATATAGTAGTGTAAAAATAAATAATTTTAAAAAAAATTGCGTAGTGCTCCGCTGTATTTTTGATTCTCAGCACAGATAAAAATGGCTGCTACCCCATCTGCCTAGCTTTACCTTAGGTAGCAATCAAAATACTGGAAAGCCCTTTCAATTTTTTTTTAAATCATTTAAAAAAATAATTAAAAAAAAATGCGTGGGCTCCCGCCATATTTTGAGTGCTAGTCAGGTAAAACCAGGCAGCTGGTGGCTGGGACTCTCCGCAGCCTGCAGCTGCCCCTGGAAATGACGCATTGTTTCTTAGCGTTATTTCCAGGTGCTTTACCCAACTCATCCAGCAGCCGTGATGGCGGTGGCATGCTGGGTAATAAAGGGCTTAATACCAGCTTAGTATTCTCAGCTGGTATTAAGCCCAAAATTCATGGTGTCACGCCAAATTAGACATGGCCACCATGAATTTCTAATAAACAGTAAAAAAAAACACAACACATAGAATTTTTTTTATTAGAAAAAAAACATTTAGAGACTCCATCTTTATTATAAAAAAAAATCCTATGTCTGACGTAGTCCACAGGTAGAGCAATGTCAGCTCTGATTCATCCCACTGTACAGACAAGCGTCTCTACAGAGTGAGAAGCAGGCTGACACTGAGGGTATGATTCCACTTGCGTATGACTCCTGCGAGTCTCACATCGGTATCACCCGACACAGCACACACTCTCCTGACAGGAGTGCCTCAGCTGCATGGAAATACAAGCAACCGACCTGCTCCTGTAATGGCGATTATAATGGCGCTGTCACATATTGACAGCACCATTTAAGGGGTTAAAAGACACGGGAGGAATGCAATTTCACTTGTACCTGGCAGGCACACATGTCAGCTATACAAATCAGCTGATATGTGCAGTGATCACAGGCTGCTTGTGTGGAGCCCCGCATTACGTTCAGGTCACCTCAGGGTCGTCAGGGACTCTACGTGTTGGGATTCTTCTGGCCACAGGTTAGTCAGGTTAACTTCTATGGGAATCGTGACGCCACTCTCGGTAATTGCGATCAGGGGGTGACTGCCACTGCAGTTTAGGGAACGCCTGGGGCTGATGGTAGATGCAGTCAGTTGTTGTGGCCTCCTGAGAGTGAGGCTGGCCCCAGGGCCCAGTGTAAGTGTGTACTACCACAGGTCGCAGAAGAACTCACACACAAACAGCAATGTCTTTCAGGGTTTTTACTCACTTTCAGATGGTAGCGGTGAGTCAACCCAGGCGATGCTATGATGAACCAGGTGGAACCAAGTATCCCTTCAGCTGATGTAGGGGTGACTGCTGAGTCGCCTTCCTTGCCCTTCTTGTTTGGGGTGACTCATACTTGTAGTATTACGGGGATCACCCAGGGAAGTCGCAACTCCCGTTCTCACCTTTCTGGCCCGTTTGCGGGCAGCGCGGACCAAGGTAAGATGGCTCCTGGCTCAATCCTCCTTATGGGCCCCCTCATTGCTGCTGTAGCTGCGGACTCTGTGTGGTTGGTGAGGCGCATAAAGTGCCCTCACCAGCAGGTTGGGCAGGCCAACTGAACGGGCCCCTGCTCTGGGGACCTTTTTCCCCGTGCGGGCTTGGACTACCGGTGGTCCCCTTACTCAGCCACCTCTTGCTACTGCCCTAGGTGGTTTTCAGACGGCACCACTGGGTAGCCTTTCTCCCCCGCCAGCAGCCACTGACTGGTGCAGTGTCTGGCAGGGCTCTGCTCCTCTGCTCTGCCCTCCAGACGCGGCTCCTCCACTTCTACTCCTTCGGCTGCCACTGCACACTCTCCATTTCCAGTCCAACTACCCGCAACTAGCTGGGATACGAGGGCCACGCCCCCTCCCTGGGACTGCCCAGGGGTCCCCTCTAAGCTGTGTGTGTTCCTGGTTACTTTGTGTCTGTGTGTCAATGTGGCGCCCTGGACAAGCCAGGGGCCACAGGTAACAACACACACACACCCACCCCCAGCAGTTCACAGCAGTCATCCCCAGTGAGACCTGATTTCTTCCCTCGGGTTCAGACAGACACACTAGGTGGGCGGAGTCAGGCAGATGGCACGCCCACCGAGGAGTCTAGCTGGCCTGAGGCAAAAACCAGCTCAGACAAGTCTAGGCAGAGGAAGAGAGAGGAGGTCTGCAGAGAGGCAGACGCAGACTGGGGCCTAGGTTAGAGCCTAGGGCCCTCGTGTAGCCAGTCAGGCAGACGGTAGTGGCCGTCTGCGGGAGCCGGGAAGACAGTCTTGGTGGAACCGTAGGTAGCTGGGGCTGGGCGGTGGCCCACCGGTACCGAACCGCGGAGCCAGTTGGAAACCGGAGCGCAGGAAGAGCGTACACGAAGGGGTAGGAAAGGACTTACACTACTAAACTGGGTCAGGGGAAAAACACCGCAGCCGCCTGTGGGACCCGTCCATCCAGCCGTTTGTTTTACCGGAGACTTTGCATTCATCATTGGCTGAGTGAGTACCACCATGCCGTGCGGCACCGCGCTGCCCCCGCGACCCTGCACCTCACCAGGCCCCGTAACCCGCCTGCCATCCCTACCCCTCACCGGGCCTCGGGACAACCAACCCCCCTACCCACGGAGGGGAGAAAACAACATCCAAGCTGCTCCCTGTCACCGCTCCCGGGATCCCCGTCCAGAGCAGCGGTGGTGTCCCAACCTCACCACAACCGTGGGTGGCGTCACGGACAATATCCCTAAACCAAACCACCCCCTTTCACTCACGGGCGAGGAGCGCCGCTCGAGTCCCCGGGATCTGGCCCACCACTTGAGCCACCGACCGAGCAGCAGCAGCAGCAGCCGGACCCGAGCAGTGGGTGAGCGCAGCGTCCCCTCCCCGCCCGCGACAACTTGGCGTCACGAACAGGATCTTACCGCTCTGCCGTCTGGTAGAGGTGCGCCTTGTGACCGCCGGAGGTGTCCGGCCGAAAATTTCGAGAAGCCGCCATTTTGGGTGCGAAAAGTCCCCGCTCGAGCGTCTTCCCGAGTAGTGGAGGTGCGAAAGCCGAAACACCGCCCCTGTAGAGGAGGAGCCGGAAAAAGACTAAGGGGGACGGAAACAAGATGTCTGCGGCCGACGGAGCCGCTGGAGGAGCGGCGGTCACAGCCGCAGTGGCACCCGTGGATGGGAATGGGCCCGCGGCCAACACCCCGACCGACCCGTTACCCCTGTCACCGGTAGCGGAGCTCGCAGCGTCTGTGAGGGAGGGCCCAGACCTGGGGTCCCCAGGCCTTACCTTCATCACCGCCCTGCCACCGGTCCCGGCTTCCATCCCGGCCGCACCGCTGATGACAACGGCTCCGGCAGTCCGCCCGGCCGCAACGGCAGCGAAGTACCCATCCCGTTAATGAATCTGGGCCCGTTCCTGGACTGGGGTCAAGGGGTGCTGCCCACTTCCTAGGGGCGGCATCAGGGCCAGGTTGTTTGGGTGGGTGACTGAAGGACCCATTCCGTTGTTATTATTAAAAGTGTATTGTTGTTGCAACGGTTGAGGTGATATGCCTCCCGTAAGGGAATTTTTATGAAAAAAATGCATGCGTGAAAATGTTTTAAAATGTTTTATTCTTTTTCAGTTCGTGAAAAATAAAACCGGTGATGGACGGGCAGCCCGCGGACGGTCTGCATTTTAATAAGGGGGAATGTGGCGCCCTGGACAAGCCAGAGGCCACAGGTAACAACACACACACACACCCACCCCCAGCAGTTCACAGCAGTCATCCCCAGTGAGACCTGATTTCTTCCCTTGGGTTCAGACAGACACACCAGGTGGGCGGAGTCAGGAAGATGGGCACACCCACCGAGGAGTCTAGCTGGCCTGAGGCAAAAACCAGCTCAGATAAATCCAGGCAGAGGAAGAGAGAGGAGGTCTGCAGAGAGGCAGACGCAGACTGGGGCCTAGGTTGGAGCCTAGGGCCCTCGTGTAGCCAATCAGGCAGACGGTAGTGACCGTCTGCGGGAGCCGGGAAGACAGTCTTGGTGGAACTGTAGGTAGCCGGGGCTGGGCGGTGGCCCACCGGTACCGAACCGGGGAGCCAGCTGGAAACCGGAGCGCAGGAAGAGCGTACACGAAGGGGTAGGAAAGGACTTACACTACTAAACTGGGTCAGGGGAAAAACACTGCAGCCGCCTGTGGGACCCATCCATCCAGCCGTTTGTTTTACCGGAGACTTTGCATTCATCATTGGCTGAGTGAGTACCACCGTGCCATGCGGCACCGCGCTGCCCCCGCGACCCTGCACCTCACCAGGCCCCGTAACCCGCCTGCCATCCCTACCCCTCACCGGGCCCCGGGACAACCAACCCCCCTACCCACGGAGGGGAGAAAACAACATCCAAGCTGCTCCCTGTCACCGCTCCCGGGATCCCCGTCCAGAGTAGCGGTGGTGTCCCAACCTCACCACAACCGTGGGTGGCGTCACGGACAATATCCCTAAACCAAACCACCCCCTTTCACTCACGGGCAAGGAGCGCCGCTCGAGCCACCGACCGAGCAGCAGCAGCAGCCGGACCCGAGCAGTGGGTGAGCGCAGCGTCCCCTCCCCGCCCGCGACATCCACATCCTAGTCAGCCTCTGGGAATACCTGTTTTGTACTCACTCAGCCTGAGTGCAGTACTCAGTGGCGCCTGACCAGTTCAGGGGCACCACACTTGCAGCAGCCCGTGGGGAGTAACACTATGACCGCTAAGACGTAATATTACCTCCCGTGGTCGTTAAGGGGTTAATACAGTTCCTCATCCTATTGAGCATCCAAATTCCATACTTTCTAGCTCTCAATCTATCCTGAACTGTATCAATTTCTGTTGATAATTTCTCTACCTCTAGTGTTTCTTTTTATCCTGATCATTTCTCCTACAGGGATATTTTTCACTGTATGTCTAGTATGACAAGATGTGTCCAAAAGAGTAGAATTTGTAGCCATGGTCTTCCTATATGGCTTAATTGAAATAGTATCTTACATAGTTTTTCTCAAGGAGACATCTAGGTACTCAATAGTATCCTTCTGTACATTATGGGTAAGGCAAAGATTAATTCCATTATTATTAATGTATTCAACAAAATTTACTCTATTGAACCTTCCCAAATAAATAATAAATTATCCAAAATACGCCCATACCATTTAATGTTTGAAAAAAATGGATTCAAAGTAGAAAAAAAAAAAAGACTCTTCACACTCAAACACAAAGAGATTTGCTAAGGAGGGGGAGCAAGTTCCTCCCATTGCCGCTCCCCTAATCTGTAAGAAGAATCTTTTATTAAACGAAAAATAATTTCTAGCAAGGAAAAATTGCACTGCCAATAGTAAAAATTCTTGTATCTCCATCAAATAAGAACTATATTTCTCCAAATGTCTCCTTAGAGCAGAAATTATTAAATCTTGTGGCATAGAGGGGTATAATCCCACCACATCACAGGTCAGCCACACACTGTCTTTAGAAAAACATTTTTTATCCAAAGAGGCAATAATAATCTTTTTGTCACGAATATATTCAGGTGTATTGCATGCCAAAGGCTGCAGACACATATCCAGTCAGGAGCTGAGCCTCTCTCCCAAACTCCCCAAAAATTTTTTTATACTACACTTAAAATATATCTTTGTACCGTGTTAGCCAGTAGAGATAAAAAATTGTTTAAAAGAACTGAAGTCCTCAGTGGTTGATACCTTTTAATGGCTAACTGAAAAGATGGTAATAATAGCAAGCTTTCGAGACTACTCAGGTCTCTTCATCAGGCAATGAACTGATCAGCTAATGAACTGATCAGCTAATGAACCGATACCGGTAAGTCCAAGAATAGGTACATTCTACATGCTTCCCAAAATTCACAAATCTGGAAACCAAGGAAGACCCATCATTTCATGTGTGGGCACCCTCACTGAACAAGTCTCTGGATGGGCAGAGGGTATCCTTAAACCCTTGTTAAGGGATACAACCAGCTACATCCAGGACACTACTGACCTATTGAAAAAACTATCAGCAATAGGTCCTCTTCCAGAGGGAACCATCCTTGCTACCATGGATGTGGAATCCTTGTACTCGAATATTCCACACCAGGATGGATTAAATGCTTGCAAAATTTTCCTGGAAAATACAGGAACTGATGCCGATTCTGTAGTGAAGCTTACAAAATTCATCCTCACCCATAATTACTTTGCATTTGACAATAACATATATCTACAGGAGACTGGGACTGCAATGGGAAGCAAAATGGCACCACAATAGGCAAATCTTTTCATGGCCAAGCTTGAGAGTGACTTTTTATCCTCTTGTCCTATCCAGCCTCTGGCCTACTACCGTTACATTGATGATATTTTAATCATCTGGACAGAGTCTGAGGAACAGCTGAAGACCTTCCATGAACACTTTAATCAGTTTCATCCCACCATCAACCTAACACTCAACTACTCCTGCACGAAAATCAACTTCTTGGACACCATCATTAAACTACGGAACAATGAAATAGAGACATCCCTGTACAAGAAGCCAATTGACCGTCCAGCATACCTGAAATGGGACAGTTTTCATCCAAAACACATAAAAAACTCTATTGTATACAGCCAGATATGTTCCAACAGTACAGATAGAGACAATCACCTTGAGGGCCTCAGAAAGACCTTTTTGAATCAAGACTACCACCCAAGAACAATTGAAAACCAGATTACAAGAGCCACCAGAATATCAAGAAACCATCTCTAACATTATAAAACTAAAGAAGAAAACAATCGGGTCCCTCTTGTAGTCACCTACAATCCACATCTGGAGGTGTTTAGAGGAGCTGCACGGAAACTACAACCATTACTGCAAAAAGATGCCTGATTAAAATCTATTTTTCCAGACCCCCCACTTCTGTGTTTTAGACAGCCCCCAAATCTAAGAAGCATCATTGTCAGAAGCTCCCTATCCTCTCCAACTACAACAGGAACATTTCCCTGCAACCAGAAAAAATGTAAGACCTGTCCATTTATATTGACAACGGACAAGATAAAGATTCCCAGATCACATCAGGACTACAAGATCCCAGGTACCTTCAGCTGCACCACAACCAATGTGGTGTACTTAATTATATGTACCAAATGTCCAACTGGGGGTCTGTATGTAGGGGAGACAGGTCAACAGCTCAGGACAAGGATGAATTCTCACCGCCACACAATTAAGGAAAAAAGAATAGATCTACCTGTGGCCAAACATTTTTGTAACCCCAACCACAGCATCATGGACATGAAATTGCTGGTATTGAAAGGGAATTTCAAGTCCCAGAGAGATTGGAGACTATGGGAGTACAAACTTATGATGACCTTTGACACATTCAGAGCAGGAATGAATGTGTCTCATGGATTCATGTCTTTTTACATCAGATAGAGAATAGTGTTCCCCTGTGGTCCCCACAAAGCTACTCATGAGCCAGATCATACACCCCATACTTTGCACTGACGAGGGGCAAGCACCCCGAAACACCGTGTCTGCAAATTGGGATTCTGATCTGGCTTATATATCCTAGGTCATATGCAAAGGATTGTTAAAAATCCACATTTGACTTTTAGGATCGCTACTTCCAATAGGTGGCACTGTGCTAGAGTTTGTCTCCTTTCCTGGAGAGACAATTTGAATATTCCCCAGAGGGGCATGGCAGCTATAAGTCCCCTTACTTTACTGGCAGCCAGACTGGCTTGCAAAGTCTCCTTAAGGAGAATAGTGTTCCCCCGTGGTCCCCACAAAGCTACTCATGAGCCAGATCAGACACCCCATACTTTGCACTGACGAGGGGCAAGCACCCCGAAACACCGTGTCTGCAAATTGGGATTCTGATCTGGCTTATATATTCTAGGTCATATGCAAAGGATTGTTAAAAATCCACATTTGACTTTTAGGATCGCTACTTCCAATAGGTGGTGCTGTGCTAGAGTTTGTCTCCTTTCCTGGAGAGACCATTTGAATATTCCCCAGAGGGGCGTGGCAGCTATAAGTCCCCTTACTTTACTGGCAGCCAGACTGGCTTGCAAAGTCTCCTTAAGGAGAATAGTGTTCCCCCGTGGTCCCCACAAAGCTACTCATGAGCCAGATCAGACACCCCATACTTTGCATTGAAGAGGGGCAAGAACCCCAAAACACCATATCTGCAAATTGGGATTCTGATCTGGCTTAAATATCCTAGGTCATATGCAAAGGATTGTTAAAAATCCACATTTGACTTTTAGGATCGCTACTTCCAATAGGTGGCGATGTGCTAGAGTTTGTCTCCTTTCCTGGAGAGACAATTAGAATATTCCCCAGAGGGGCATAGCAGCTATAAGTCCCCTTACTTTACTGGCAGCCAGACTGGCTTGCAAAGTCTCCTTAAGGAGAATAGTGTTCCCCCGTGGTCCCCACAAAGCTACTCATGAGCCAGATCAGACACCCCATACTTTGCACTGACGAGGGGCAAGCACCCCGAAACACCGTGTCTGCAAATTGGGATTCTGATCTGGCTTATATATCCGAGGTCATATGCAAAGGATTGTTAAAAATCCACATTTGACTTTTAGGATCGCTAGTTCCAATAGGTGGCACTGTGCTAGAGTTTGTCTCCTTTCCTGGAGAGACAATTTGAATATTCCCCAGAGGGGCGTGGCAGCTATAAGTCCCCTTACTTTACTGGCAGCCAGACTGGCTTGCAAAGTCTCCTTAAGGAGAATAGTGTTCCCCCGTGGTCCCCACAAAGCTACTCATGAGCCAGATCAGACACCCCATACTTTGCACTGACGAGGGGCAAGCACCCCGAAACACTGTGTCTGCAAATTGGGATTCTGATCTGGCTTATATATCCGAGGTCATATGCAAAGGATTGTTAAAAATCCACATTTGACTTTTAGGATCGCTAGTTCCAATAGGTGGCGCTGTGCTAGAGTTTGTCTCCTTTCCTGGAGAGACAATTTGAATATTCCCCAGAGGGGCGTGGCAGCTATAAGTCCCCTTACTTTACTGGCAGCCAGACTGGCTTGCAAAGTCTCCTAAAGGAGAATAGTGTTCCCCCGTGGTCCCCACAAAGCTACTCATGAGCCAGATCAGACACCCCATACTTTGCACTGACAAGGGGCAAGCACCCCGAAACACTGTGTCTGCTAATTGGGATTCTGATCTGGCTTATATATCCTAGGTCATATGCAAAGGATTGTTAAAAATCCACAGGATCGTTACTTCCAATAGGTGGTGCTGTGCTAGAGTTTGTCTCCTTTCCTGGAGAGACAATTTGAATTTTTACATCAGTGAAGAGATGTGCTCCTCTGACCATCGGAGCGCATCACAGCCCTGGACCAGACCCTAATCAGAGGACAAGAAAACTTTCACACTGACCTGCAGCAATATTTATGGCCACAACAGTTTGCCCCCCTGCCATAGTGAGAGTTCTGTTAAATATAACTTGTTTTTTTTTTTGTTTTTTTTTTTACTGCACTATTCTATGTCCTGTTGTGTATAAATATGTGACTCTTCAGATTTTGTGTTATGCCAGGCCTGATGAAGAGACCTGAGTAGTCTCAAAAGCTTGCTATTATTACCATCTTTTCAGTTAGCCATTAAAATGTATCAACCACTGAGGACTTGAGTTCTTTTAAACAATTTTTTATACTACACTGTCACGTTAAATCATTTTTTTTTTATTTTCACAAGAGTAAAAGGAGAAAATGTACACCACAATTTGTTGTGCAATTTTTCCCAAGTACCTGAGGTTGAAAACTACTGTTTGGGCACCACATGGCAGGGCTTGGAAGGGAAGGAGTGCTATTAGCAAGTTGGAGTGCAATTGTTGCTGGAAATAGATTACAGATGCCATGTCTCATTTGAAGAGCTCCTGAGGTGCTAAAAAAGCAGGAACCCCCCACAAGTGACCACATTTTGGAATCTACACCTCTTGAGGAATTTATATATGGGTCTCGGGAGCATTTTAAAGCCACAGATGATTTGCTGAATTTTATAACCTGAAAATGAAAAGTTATATTTTTCCACAAAAATGTGCCCTTATGCGGGCGTCACACGATACGATCTAACGTGTGATCGCACGAGCGATCGTACCCGCCACCATCATTTGTGCGTCACGGGCAATTAGTTGCCCGTGGCGCACAAGGTCGTTAAACTGCCGTCACACGTACTTACCTGCTGAGCGACGTCGCTGTGTGCGGCGAACATCCCCTTCCTGAAGGGGGTGGGATATTCGGCGTCACAGCAACGTCACACAGCCGCTGGCCAATAGAAGTGGAGGGGCGGAGATGAGCGGGACATAAACATCCCGCCCACCTCCTTCCTTCCGCATAGCCGGCGGCAGATGTGGGACGCAGGTAAGCTGTGTTCATCGTTCCCGGGGTGTCACACGGAGCGATGTGTGCTGCCCCGGGTACGATGAACAACCGGCGCAAAGAAAAATAAACGACTTTTTAAAAATGAGCGACATGTCAACGATACACGATTTGTTACCGATTTGTGAACGTTCTGAGTCGCTCAGAGGTGTCACACGAATAGAGATGAGCGAACCGGTCGTGGTTCGGCTCGAGTTCGGTTCGCCGAACGGAGGTCCCGTTCGAGTTCGGTTCGTCGAACGTTCGACGAACCGAACTCGAACTGCATAGGAAACAATGGCAGGCATTCACAAACACATAAAAACACCTAGAAAACACCCTCAAAGGTGTCCAAAAGGTGACAAACAACTCACAACACAACACAAACACATGGGAAAGTGACAAGAACAAATTCTCATGCGAAAACAAAAGAGCGTAACGAGGAAAAAGAGGACGAGACACAGATATAGGCATGGCACGCCCTTCTAAAATCATGTAAAACACCGCAAGGTGACTCCAAGCGGAGTCTCCCTTTTTTCCAAAAATTGGGCCCCACAAACACCCACCCATTCAGTGGCAGCACTTGTGCCCTAGTTGTACACTTCACAGCTAGATTTGCATCAAGCACATTCAAAAATACGCCATTGTTAACCGTCCCCAGGATGACCCCGGGGTAGGTAGCAAAGTCTTTCCTGATCCCAGCTCTGTTCATCTTGGATCATTTTTAAAAACAATGTAAGCAAGGGTTACTCCAAGCGGAGTCTCCCTTTTTTCCAAAAATTGGGCCCCACACACACCCACCCCTTCAGTGGCAGCAGTTGTGCCCCAGTTGTACACTTCACAGCTAGATTTGCATCAAGCACATTCAAAAATACGCCATTGTTAACCGTCCCCAGGATGACACCGGGGTAGGTAGCAAAGTCTTTGCTGAACCATGACTTGTTCATCTTGGCTCCTTTTAAAAAACACAGCAAGCAAGGGTTACTACAAGCGGAGTCTCCCTTTTTTTCCAAAAATTGTGCCCCACACACACCCACCCCTTCAGTGGCAGCACTTGTGCCCCAGTTGTACACTTCACAGCTAGATTTGCATCAAGCACATTCAAAAATACGCCATTGTTAAAGGGAACCTGTCAGCAGAAATTTCCCCTAAAACCTAACAGATTCCCCTTCTGCAGCTCCTGGGCTGCATTCTAGAAAGGTCCCTGTTATTATTGTGCCCCCTTTCTGACCAAAAAAAAGAGTTTATAAAGAGGTACCATTTTGGCTTCGGATTCTATAAATGTGACACGGGGGCGGGCAGCCTGATGGCCGTTATTCTGCCCCCTGGTCCTGTATGCCGCCCCCATCGCTGATTTCCATACTTTTGGACGCCGCCCACTGCTCCAGCCATCCCCGCGCATGCCCAGTGCCAGTCTCACGGGACTGAGCAGTGTGACCGCTGGTGACGTGTGCGCAGACAAGTGATTATGGGCGGGACTGTGACTGTTATCAGCAAGTACCCGCCCATAATCTCGTGAGCGCGCAAACCTCTCCAGCGGTCACACTGTGCTCAGTGTAGATGCTAGACTGTATGGGCTGCTTCCAGGGATGACGTCCCTTTGTCACGTGATAGGGGCGTGTTCAAAATACTATCACGTGACAAAGGGACGTCATCCCTGGAAGCAGCCCATACAGTCTAGCATCTACACTGAGCACAGTGGGATTTATTTCAGGCCCTTGTATTTTAGCAGGCTTAGTTAATATTGATTCTGTTCTAAATAACAGGTACTTAATGTTTATTAGTACATATTTGATCATACTGTATACACAGTTCTTTTAAAATATCACATTCAAAACATCACAATTGACCATTTTGGGACATTGTGCAATTGCAGCAGAACTGTTATAACTTTGGTGCCACCTTGTGGTCAAATTGCTTTGTACAATCAATATGAATTGTCTGCATTAGTGGTATCTCTCAGAAGATGATTTGCAGCTAATACAATTGTGGGATCATAAATGTTGTTTTTTTTCCTAATTTTTTACGTGCTGTTTTCAAATAACTTTCGAGATCTGCTCTGCATTACATTTATGCTGTTTCATTCTTAGACAAACCTGGATATATCTGTGCATGCGCATTCCTAGCATGGGTGCTGCTATTTTCTTGTAGAGCACTCGTAGACACCATTAGAGTATTTTACCATGATTTGGCGCATGTGCCACCAATATGTTGTTACTGCCCATATGTGGACTCACATTATGGCTTGATACCAGTAAACATGTGCAGTGCAGCCTGCCTCCCAGCGAAAACGTTTTTTGTAATTATCTCATTTTTTCCAAGACACCCAGTACAGTATACATACAAACTGACATGATTGTATTGTTGTGCTGGTAATGGGGTGAGAGGTACTGTGAGTGTGTACATCAATGTCCCTCCCACCATTTTTATTTACAAGGCTGTTAAAGAGCATTTTATGATTAATATCATAGCTATTAGGGGTCATGCTTTTTATATGTACTATTTTCATGGATGCTTATATATTGCAATCAGCATATTATTTGTTATGATCAGCTATATTGTATTACACAAAGACATACAAAAGATTTGGTCTTCAAGTTTCATTTTTTTACTTTTTGTATTTTTGTTCAGCTATAACTTGTTTTTACTATTGTAAATTTCCAATTTTTGCACGTATACTCACCTCATGACATCTGGGTTGTATAATAACTCTCATTTACTAACCGCACCATTTATCTGAGTTTCAGGATACAGACAGATTGGGAGGCCTAAAGGGGGCTTTACACGCAACGATATCTCTAACGATATGTTGTCAGGGTCACGGAATTAGTGACGGACATCCGGCGTCGTTAGCGACGTCGTTGCGTGTGACACCTTCAGGAAAACTTCAGGAACTTCAGGAAAGCAAATTTTAAACGGTTGAGAGATGATCTTAGTGCAATAAACTGGGATGATGTACTAAGTAATAAAAGTACACAAAGCAAATGGGAGACTTTTATGAGCATCCTGAATAGGACTTGTGCAGAAAATATACCCTATGGGAACAAACATGCTAGAAATAGGAGGAAACCCCTATGGCTAAATAGAGCTGTAAGGGAAGCAATAAAAGAAAAACAGAAAGCCTTAAAAGAATTAAAGAGGGTAGGTAGTGATGAGGCATTATATAATTATAGAAAATTAAATAAATTAAAAATAAAATATGTAAAAAGCAAATTAAGTTAGCTAAGTTTGAGACAGAGAGACTCATTGCGAGAGAAAGTAAAAATAATCCTAAAATATTCTTTAACTACATAAACAGTAAAAAACTGAAAAGCGATAGTGTTGGCCCCCTTAAAAATAGTCTTGGTGAAATGATGGAAGGGGATGAGGGTAAAGCCAACCTGCTGAATGACTTTTTTTCTACGGTTTTTATACAAGAAAATGCCATGGCAGATGACATGACCAGTGATACCATAAATTCACCCTTGAATATTACCTGCTTAACCCAGCAGGAAGTACGCCGCCGCCTCGAAATCACTAAGGTTGACAAATCTCTGGGCCCAGATGGCATACACCCCAGAGTACTACAGGAATTGAGTTCTGTGATAGATAGACCATTATTTTTAATCTTCTCAGATTCCTTAATAACAGGGTCGGTACCGCAGGACTGGCGCATAGCAAATGTGGTGCCAATATTCAAAAAGGGGACAAAAACTGAGCCGGGAAATTATAGGCCGGTAAGTTTAACCTCTACGGTTGGTAAAATCCTTGAGGGTTTCTTGAGAGATGCTATACTGGAGTATCTCAAGAAAAATAACCTTATGACAGAGTATCAACATGGGTTTATGAGGGATCGATCCTGTCAAACTAATTTGATCAGCTTCTATGAAGAGGTAAGTTCAAGCCTGGACCAGGGAAATGCAGTGGATGTTGTGTATATGGACTTTTCAAAAGCTTTTGATACGGTGCCACACAAAAGGTTGGTACATAAAATGAGAATAATGGGGATAGGGGAAAATATGTGTAACTGGGTTAAAAACTGGCTCAGTGATAGGAAACAAAGGGTGGTTATTAATGGTACGTACTCGGACTGGGTCTCAGTTCATAGTGGGGTACCACAGGGGTCAGTATTGGGCCCGCTTCTTTTCAACATATTTATAAATGACCTTGTTGGGGGCATGCGGAGTAGAATTTCAATATTTGCAGATGATACTAAACTCTGCAGGGTAATCAATACAGAGGAGGATAATTTTATATTACAGGGAGATTTATGTAAATTGGAGGATTGGGCTGAGAAGTGGCAATTGAAGTTTAATGTAGATAAATGTAAGGTCATGCACTTGGGTAGAGGAAATAACATTTATGATTATGTACTTAATTGTAGAACACTGGGTAAAACAGACACAGAGAAAGACTTGGGTGTATGGGTGGATGGTAAACTTCACTTTAGTGGACAGTGTCAGGCAACTGCTGCCAGGGCTAATAAAATAATGGGATTTATTAAAAGAGGTATAAGTGTTCATGAAAAAAATATAGTTCTACCTCTGTACAAGTCACTAGTGCGACCGCACTTAGAATACTGTGTACAATTCTGGTCACCGATATATAAGAAGGACATAGCTGAACTGGAGAGGGTGCAGAGAAGAGCGACCAAGATTATTAGAGGAATGGGTGGGCTGCAATACCAAGACAGGTTATTAAACTTGGGGTTATTTAGTTTGGAAAAACGAAGGCTTAGGGGGGATCTAATCACAATGTATAAATATATGAGGGGACAGTACAGAGACCTTTCCAAAGATCTTTTTACACCTAGGCTTGCGACTGGAACACGGGGGCATCCGCTACGTCTTGAGGAAAGAAGGTTTAATCATAATCACAGACAAGGATTCTTTACTGTACGAGCAGTGAGACTGTGGAACTCTCTGCCGCATGATGTTGTAATGAGTGATTCACTACTAACATTTAAGCAGAGCCTGGATGCCTTTCTTGAAAAATTTAATATTACCAGTTATGTATATTAGATTTTATGACAGGGTATTGATCCAGGGAACTAGTCTGATTGCCGGATGTGGAGTCAGGAAGGAAATTTTTCCCCCATTGGAACTTGTTTGCCACATTGGGGTTTTTTTTTGCCTTCTTCTGGATCAACATGTTAGGCTACGGGTTGAACTAGATGGACTTAGAGTCTCCCTTCAACCTTAAAAACTATGAAACTATGAAACTATGAAACCAATGAGCGAGTGTTAACGATCAAAAATACTCACCTAATCGTTGATCGTTGACACGTCGTTCATTTTCAAAAAATCGCTGCTGCTGGACGCAGGTTGTTAGTCGTTCTTGAGGCAGCACACATCGCTATGTGTGACACCCCGGGAACGACCAACAGCAGCGTTCCTGCGTCCTCCGGCAATGAGGTGGGCGTGTCGTTAATGCGGCTGGTCTCCGCCCCTCCGCTTCTATTGGCGGGCCGCTGTGTGACATCGTTGTGATGGCACACGAACCTCCACCTTAAATAAGAGGTTGTTCGCCGCCCACAACGACGGGGGCGGGTGCTTTCACGAGCAACATCGCTAGCAATGTCGCTGCGTGTAAAGCAGCCTTTAGGGGTACTTTGCACACTACGACATCGCAGGTGCGATGTCGGTGGGGTCAAATTGAAAGTGACGCACATCCGGCATCGCAGGCGATATCGTAGTGTGTAAAATCCTAGATGATGCGATTAACGAGCGCAAAAGCGTCGTAATCGTATCATCGGTGTAGCGTCGGCGAATTCCATAATTACGCTGATGCGACGGTCCGATGTTGTTCCTCGCTCCTGCGGCTGCACACATTGCTGTGTGTGAAGTCGCAGGAGCGAGGAACATCTCCTACCTGCGTCACCGCGGCTCCTGTAGGATATGAGGAAGGAAGGAGGTGGGCGGGATGTTTACATCCCGCTCATCTCCGCCCCTCCGCTCCTATTGGCTGCCTGCCGCGTGACGTCGCAGTGACGCCGTACAACCCGCCCCCTTAACAAGGAGGCGGTTCGCCGGCCAGAGCGTCGCACGCCAGGTGAGTACATGTGAAGCTGCCGTAGCAATAATATTCGCTACGGCAGATATCACAATGATATTGCAGCTGCGACGGGGGCGGGGACTATCGCGCTCGGCATCGCAGCATCGGCTTGCGATGTCGCAGCGTGAAAAATACCCCATAGGGCTGCTTCTCACTTGCGAGTTTCTCGCAGTAGAGCAATGCGAGAAAAACTTGCATTGGAATCAGACACATGTTAGTCAATGATTCAGCTCGCATTTGTGATTTTTTTCTCAGTCCAAATCGGACTGAGAAAAAAATCGCAGCATGCTTCTTTTTTGTGAGTTTCTACTGCGAGTCTCTCCAATGCAAGTCTACGAGAGCGTTTAAATAATCGGATGTCACGGGACGGCACTCACACCATCCTAGTGACATCCGATTTTCTAAATACATTTCTCGCACGTTTCCTAAAACACTGGAAACGAATGATGTCTCACAATGTCTGTCAATCACTATTCTCTGTCAGTCGGTCTCTCCCTCTCGGTCTCTATTCTCTCTCTGTCGGTGTGTTACTATCTCTGTCCCTCTCTCACAGTCTGTCGGTCATTTTCCCCTCCTCTCTCATACTCACCGTTCCCCGATCCCCGGCGCGGCGCTGCACGGCATTCACTCTGCTGCGGCGGCTTTTACTATTTTGAAAAAGCCGGCCGCTCAAACAATCTCGTATTCCCTGCTTTCCCCGTCCACAGGTGCCTATGATTGGTTGCAGTGAGACACACCCCCAAGCTGAGTGACAGGTGTCTCACTGCACCCAATCACAGCAGCCGGTGGGCGGGTCTATACTTTGCAGTGAAATAATTAAATAATTTAAAAAAACGGCGTGCAGTCCCCCCCAATTTTAATACCAGCCAGATAAAGCCATACGGTTGAAGGCTGGTATTCTCAGGATGGGGAGCTCCACGTTATGGGGAGCCCCCCAGCCTAACAATATCAGTCAGCAGCCGCCCAGAATTGCCGCATACATTAGATGCGACAGTTCTGGGACTGTACCCGGCTCTTCCCGATTTGCCCTGGTGCGTTGGCAAATCGGGGTAATAAGGAGTTAATGGCAGCCCATAGCTGCCACTAAATCCTAGATTAATCATGTCAGGCGTCTCCACGAGATACCTTCCATGATTAATCTGTAAATTACAGTAAATAAACACACACACACCTGAAAAAATCATTTATTAGAAATAAAAAACATTAACAAATTCCCTCATCACCAATTTAATAAGCCCCAAAAAGCCCTCTATGTCTGGCGTAATCCAGGATGGTCCAGCGTCTCTTCCAGCTCTGCTGCATGAAGGTGACAGAAGCTGCAGCAGACACCACCACTCCTGTCAGCTCCACGCAGCTAATGAAGGGAATAGCGCGATCAGCTGAGCTGTCACTGAGGTTATTCGCTGTCACTGGATCCAGCGGTGGCCACGAGTAACCTCAGTGACAGCTCAGCTGATCGCGCTACTCACCTCAGTTGCTGCGTGGAGCTGACAGGAGCGGCGGTGTCTGCTGCAGCTCCTGTCACCTTCATGCAGCAGAGCTGGAAGCGACGCTAGAGGTCCGTGGATTACGCCGGACATGGAGGGCTTTTTGGGGCTTATTAAATTGGTGAACCAGGGAATTTGTTAATGTTTTTTATTTCTAATAAATTATTTTTTCAGGTGTGTGTGTGTGTGTGTGTTTATTTACTGTAACTTACAGATTAATCATGGAAGGTATCTCGTGGAGATGCCTGACATGATTAATCTAGGATTTAGAGGCAGCTATGGGCTGCCATTAACTCCTTATTACCCCGATTTGCCAACGCACCAGGGTAAATTGGGAAGAGCCGGGTACAGTCCCAGAACTGTCGCATCTAATGTATGCAGCAACTCTGGGCGGCTGCTGACTGATATTGTTAGGCTGGGGGGCTCCCCATAATGTGGAGCTCCCCATCCTGAGAATACCAGCCTTCAGCCGTATGGCTTTATCTGGCTGGTATTAAAATTGGGGGGACCGCACGCCATTTTTTTAAATTATTTAATTATTTATTTCACTGCACAGTATAGACCCGCCCACCGGCTGCTGTGATTGGGTGCAGTGAGACACCTGTCACTCAGCGTGGGGGCATGTCTCACTGCAACCAATCATAGGCGCCTGTGGGCGGGGAAAGCAGGGAACATGAGATTGTTTAATGAGCGGCCGGCTTTTTCAAAATAGTAAAAGCCGCCGGAGCAGTGTGAACGCCGTGCAGCGCCGCGCCTGGGATCGGGGATCGGTGAGTATGAGGGAGGGCTGCTAACTTCAGTCACTCAGGAGATTAGCGGTCACCGGTGAGCCCTTCACAGGTGACCGCTAATCAGGATGCGGCACAGACAGAGCCGCAGCATGACAATGAAGTCAGGTGAAGTTCACCCGAGTTCATTCTGATCGTGCGGCTCTGTCTGTGTCTGCTGTCATCTGCCATTCAGCTCTGCTACATGGCTGTCTGTGTCTGCTGTCAGCGGCCATGTAGCAGAGCTGAATGGCAGATGACATAGTAAAAAATACGCATTACACACGCATTACACACGCTAGTAAAATCATTAATTTATTCAGAAAAAGCATCGCACTTGCATTGCACTCTGACCTAACGTGAACTAAAATCAGCCGAGTTTTTTTTCAGCCCAGTCGGACCGTTTTTACTCGCACAGATGTGTTTCCAGCCTTAGGGGTACTTTGCACACTACGACATCGCAGGTGCGATGTCGGTGGGGTCAAATTGAAAGTGACGCACATCCGGCATCGCAGGCAACATCGTAGTGTGTAAAGCCTAGATGATACAATTAATGAGCGCAAAAGCGTCGTAATCGTATCATCGGTGTAGCGTTGGCGTAATCCATAATTACGCTGACGCGATGGTCCGATGTTGTTCCTCGCTCGAGCAGCAGCACACATCGCTGTGTGTGAAGCCGCAGGAGCGAGGAACATCTCCTACCGGCGTCACCGCGGCTCCCGTAGGATATGTGGAAGGGAGAAGGTGGGCGGGATGTTTACGTCCCGCTCATCTCCGCCCCTCCACTCCTATTGGCCGCCTGCCGTTCGACGTCACAGTGACGCCGTACGACCCGCCCCCTTAATAAGGAGGCGGTTCGCCGGCCAGAGCGACGTCGCAGGATAGGTGAGTGCATGTGAAGCTGCCGTAGCGATAATGTTCGCTACGGCAGCTATCACAAGGATATCGCAGCTGCGACAGGGGCGGGGCCTATCGCGCTCGGCATCGCAGCATCGGCTTGCGATGTCGCAGCGTGCAAAGCCCGCCTTAGTCTTACACAGACCAGGTTGGTTCAATTTGTCATGGCCACTTTGTGCCTTTTGTTTTTAAATAATGTTTTGGGCTTTTTTATAAACTAAATAAAAATTGCTATTTTTAGGTGATCCCTTTGGTATACATACCTCCTGCACTAAAGTCCACTTTACACGCTGTGATCTCGCTAGCGTGCGTACCCGCCCCCGTCGGTTGTGCGTCACAGGCAAATCGCTGCCCGTGGCGCAAGACATCACTCGGACCCGTCACCCTACTTACCTGCCTAGCGACGTCGCTGTGACCGGTGAACCGCCTCCTTTCTAAGGGGGCGGTTTGTTTGGTGTCACAGCGACGTCACTAAGCAGCCGTCCAATAGAAGCGGAGGGGGCGGAGATGAGCGGGACGAACATCCCGCCCACCTCCTTTCTTCCTCAATGCGGGCGGCCGCAGGTTCGATGTGATTCCTCGTTCCTGCGGTGTCACACATAGCGATGTGTGCTGCAACAGGAAGGACGAACAACCTGCGTCCTGCAACAGCAACGATATTTGGGAACTGGACAGCGTCTCAACGATCAACGATAAGGTGAGTATTTTTGATCGTTAGCGGTCGCTCGTACGTGTCACACGCAACGACGGCGCTAACGAGAATGGATGTGCGTCACGAATTCCGTGACCCCAACGACATTGCGTAAGCGATGTCGTTGCATGTAAAGCGGCGTTAAGTGTCTTTTAGGTATGTTCAGGTGATTCCTATTTATTAGTGTTGCCCTCCACGTTAATTAGTATAAGGCCTAAGCCATACGGCGAGAAAATCGGTGCGAGTGGAGTGCGATAAAACATTGCATTCCACTCGGACCAATTCTAGCCTGTGTGTCAGCGCACATGAGCGATTATGTTTCTCAGCCCTAATCGGACCGAGAAAACAATCACAGCATGCAGTAATTGTAATGCGAGACTCTTTTCTCTCGCATCCATTCAAATGAATGGGAAGAGAGAAAAATCGCACTGCACTCGCGGTACACCGGTGTATCGCGCGTGCAGAGCGAGAATCGCAGTAGCCGGCTACGGAGGAGAGAGGGCGAGAAATCCCTCCCTCCCCTCCTCAGTGCCAGCCCGCCCCTCCGCAGCTCCAGCCCGCCCCCCGCAGCTGAGGTCCGCTCACACAGTCAGACCTCAGACGCAGGGATATTAGCATGACACTCGGCTCCTGCTGTGCTGCCAGCGCGAGCCGAGTGTTATGCGAGCATCGCATTAGTGCCACGTGTGGCCCCGGCCTAAGGGCCGCTTTACACGCTACGACATCGCTAGCAATTGCTAGCGATGTCGAGCGCGATAGCATCCGCCCCGTCGTTGTAACAATATTTGGTGATCGCTGCCGTAGCGAACATTATCGCTACGGCAGCGTCACACGCACATACCTGCCTAGCGATGCCGCTGTGACTGCCGAACAATCCCTCCCTCAAGGGGGCAGTTCGTGCGGCGTTACTGCGGCGTCACTAAGCGGCCGCCCAATCAAAGCGGAGGGGCGGAGATGAGCAGGACAAACATCCCGCCCACCTCCTTCCTTCCTCATTGCGGGCATCCGCAGGTAAGGTGAGGTTCCTCGTTCCTGCGGTGTCACACGTAGTGATGTATGCTGCTTCAGGAATGACGAACAACATCGTACCGGTGGCAGCAACGATAATTGGGAATAGGGGGGGATGTCACCGATTAGCGATTTAGAACGTTTTTGCAACCATTCAAAATCGCTAAAAGGTGTCTCACGCAACGACATCGCTAACGTGGCCGGATGTGCATCACAAAATCCGTGACCCCAACGATATCGCTTTAGCGATGTCGTAGCGTGTAAAACCACCTTTAGGCTGCATCCTGTCACCATTTCTTTTCAATTTATATGCAGAAGCTATTTTCAAGAAGACTGTACTTGCTGAAAAAGAAAAGATCAAAATTGCTGGATGAATTGTCAACAATCTTAAATACTCAAACGACACAAAATTGATAGCAACAAGTGTAGATGGAATGAAGGACTTATTACAGATTGTCAAGATAGCAAGTGTTGCGGGCGGAGGAGGGGACGCTGCGCTCACCCACTGCTCGGGTCCGGCTGCTGCTGCTACTGCTCGGTGGTGGCTCGAGCGGTGGGCCGGATCCCGGGGTCTCGAGCGGCGCTCCTCGCCCGTGAGTGAAAGGGGGGTGGTTTGGTTTAGGGATATTGTCCGTGACGCCACCCACGGTTGTGGTGAGATTGGTGACACCACCGCTGCTCTGGATGGGGATCCCGGGAGCGATGACAGGGAGCAGCTTGGATGTTGGTTCTTCCCTCCGTGGGTAAGGGCGTTGGTTGTCCCGGGGCCCGGTGAGGGGAGGTAGGGATGTATGGCAGGCGGGTTACGGGGCCTGGTGAGGTGCAGGGTCGTGGGGGCAGCGCTGTGCCGCACGGCACGGTGGTACTCACTCAGCCAATGATGAATGCAAAGTCTCCGGTAAAACAAACGGCTGGATGGACGGGTGCGGTGTTTCTCCTCCCGGCAGGTTGATAGTGACTGCCTTTCCCTGCACCTGTGTTGTGTTACGGTTCCAATGGCTTCCCACCGGTATCCCGCTCCCCAGCTTGGATGGATGCTGAGGGAGCCCCTTTTGCCCGCAGGCTCTGGCCCTGGGAACTGTAGCCTTGGCGGTGACTGTGTTTCCCTTTACGGTTTGAGCGGTTGCCTTCAATCGGGACTTGAGTGCTGGGAAACCCCGGAGGTTCCCTTCGCTAACGGATTTGACAAATTCAACGGCGACTCCTAGCCTTTTCGGGGTCCGTAAGCCCTGCCGGATTGTGCTGGCTTCTCTTTGCTCGCCGATCCGGTACCGCCGGGCCACCGCCCGTCCACGGTCCTTACGGTTTGCTCCAATAAGCCTCTCCTGCAGACGGTCACCACCTGCCAACCTTGCTGTTCCGTCCGGGCCACACACCCGGACCACCTTCAGACTGCTCCTCTACCACTTTATGTCCTTTCACTTTCACTTCAAACTCTATCTGTCTGTCTTCCTTTTCCCGCCTCCAGGACTGTGAACTCCTCGGTGGGCGGGACCAACCGCCTGGCCCACCCCCTGGTGTGGACATCAGCCCCTGGAGGAAGGCAACAAGGATTTTGTGTTTGGCTTTGGTGTGCCTAACCGGGGTGTGGGGTGTGTTGGTGTAGTTCTGTGACGACCTGGCTTGTCCAGGGCGCCACACAAGCTTGAACATGGGACTCCAACTCAATACAAAGAAGATATTGACTACTGCCAGATATGACTGGGACACATTTAAAGAAGTTGTCCAGTTACCAAAACTGATTTTTTTTTTTCTGATAAATCTTGCTAATATGTGCCTCTCCACACATCTATTATGTTTTTTCAGCAATATCACCTTTTATTGTGCACTAGCAGCACATCCTCATTGCTGGCTCCAGCTCTGATGGGGTTAATCTCTCTTCTGACTTCCTGGGTTCAGTTCCTACAACTCCCATAATTCTTTGTGGCTCTAGGGCTGTGCCTAACTTATCTAACACACCCACTGTGTCTAACACACCAACTCTCCTCTCCACCCAAAGTCTCCTCCCTGCCTCTTTTCTGTGGTTGCACTGAGAGCAATCACACAGAGACAGCAGCAACTCGCAGCTCTGCACAGCCAGGGGAAGAAAGGATCTATCTTCTGCTTGTTCTCATATAGTTCATAGTCTGTGTGTGGTGTGTGGTGTGTGTGTGGTGTGGTGTGTGTGCGTGTATGCCTGTGTGTGTGTACAGAAATTATGATTATTAGCCGGCGCAACATGTGAAAAAAATAATTGGGGAAAAAAAAATGAAGGGGTCATGAGATTGCTTTTTTTCCCTCTTGCCTAGTCTGTGTGTCGTCCGTATCATCCGTGTGGCATGCATTTTGCAGGCTACTTTCACATCAGCGTTTTTTTGCCTGTAGGCAAACAACCGCAAACCGCATATGACTGGATCCTGTGGATTAAATGTGCAGCGCCTGCAACCGTTATTTTACCGGATCCTTCTGCAGCGGGACACAGAATTTATCGGCCGGCACTGGGGTCAGCTGACTCCTGATCTCACAGCTCACACACGCTGCAATGGCTGCAGGTGGGCTCATTCATATGACCGTTCCATTTATCCTGGTCAGTTCCTGTTTTTTTTTGCGGACCCACGGACAGGAGCATCTTTTCAATGTCTTTTGTGTAGGATCGGATGGCACACGGTAGCACTTCCATGTGCATCCGATCCTACAAAAATAAAACACATCGGATGCCGTATGTCCGCTCCGTTATTATGGAACATGTCCTATTCTGTTCCGTAATAACGAACCGTGACTCAATACAAATCAATGGGTCCGCAAAACTCCCAGAAGCAACACGGAAGCACTTCCGTGTGACTTCCGTTGGGTGCCCGTGCAGTCTGTGTCCCGCTCCAGCCCCAGCCCTGTGGCTGCCCGCACTGCAGTGTCAGCAGCCGCGGGGATGACAAGCGCTACCGTCAGGAGGTTAGTAAGTTCATTACCTGCGGGTGATGAAGTCCTGCACTCCTGACGTCAGCGGTCGTCACTTGCCTTATATGCCCGCCGCTTGTTACATCACCTCTCGCTGTCGACCCGAGACTGTGACTAGTGGTGAGGTCACGGGCCACTCGCGATACTTGGTTTGTGAAGGCGGCGGTCATTGAACTCAGTGACAGCGCTGCTGTCAGGAGTTCAGCGATCATCGCAGGTAATGTACCTCGCTAACCTCCTGACAGCAGCACTCGTCGTGCCCTGCAGTGACCTGGGCTGACCTATTGATGTTAGCTTAGGTCACTGCACGGCTCTCCCAGCCAATAGGGAACATTCTGCTCTTCATTGACTGGGACATTGACTATGGTATGGATCGTCGTGGGACCCCCTTGGATTACACCAGACCTGGATTTGTTTTTCTTTTTAATAAATTGGTGAAAGAGGGAATGTGTTGGGGAGTGTTTTTTTCAAATAAAAATGTGTTTGTTGTCTATTTTTTTTTATTACTGACTGGGTTTGTGATGTCTGGTATCTGATACACGCCTGACATCACTAACCCTAGGGCTTGATGCCAGGTGACATTACTTATCTGGTATCAACCCCATATATTACCCCGTTTGCCACCGCACCAGGGGCAACGGATGAGCTGGGGCGAAAAAAAAGGATTGGCGCATCTAATGGATGCGCCACTTCTGGGGCGGCTGCAGCCTGCTATTTTTAGGCTGGGGAGTGTCCAATAACGGTGGACCTCCCTAGTCTGAGAATACCAGACCACAACTGTCCGCTTTACCTTGGCTGGTGATCCAATTTGGGGGGGACCCCGTGTTTTTTGTTTTAAATTATTTATTTAATTTAAAATAATAGCGTGGGGTGCCCTCTGTTTTGGATTACCAGCCAAGGTGAAATTGCCAGCTGTGGTTTGCAGGCTGCAGATGTTTCCTTTACCCTAGCTGGCTACTAAAAATAGGGGGACCGCATGTCATTTTTTTTTATTATTTATTTATTTTTTGGCTAAATACAAGGCTAAGCACCTTAGTGCCACATAAAAGTCACAAAAGGGTGCCAGCTTAGAATATGCAGGGAGGGGGGACATTATATATATCTTTCTCATCTATCTATGTATCTATCTATCTATCCATCCCTCTAGTCATTCATTCATTCATCCCTCTATCTCTCTCTATATCTATCTATCTATCCATCTCTATATCTACTCATCTATTTATCTTTCTTGCTGCTTCCGTTTTTTGCGGTATGCAAAAAAAAACGGAAGGCACACGGATGTCACACGGATGCATCTGTAAAAAAAAGGACTGTTTTTTGCGGCCGCAAAAACGGAACAGTCATGTGAATGTAGCCTTAACAGCTGTCACTGCCTGCTGCCGATCACATTGACCGTGTGCGGACTGTGTGTACAGGAGTTCAGCTGAGTTCAGATCAGCTGAGTCCAGTGATGGACTGAACTCAGGTGACCTCAAGCAAGAACAAGTAATCGTCCAACACTGGAGTCATCTGATTACTTGTTCTACTGGCACTGTGGTCAGGAGTAGGGATGAATGAGCAGTAAAATGCTCTGGTCCTCGATGGGCGAAGCCCATGTCGATTTTTTTTTTTTTTTAAAAATTCATTAAAAATAATAAATAAAAAAAAAACAAAACACTCACATAACCCTAACCCTAGGGTTAGGGGTAAAAAAAATAGTATGGGCTCCCACTGTATTTCCTGTTGCTAAGGTATATAAAGGTTTTTGCCTAAAAACTGTTTTAAAAAAATGACGATTTTTTTTTGTACGCTAGCCAGGTACAGCAGGCAGGGACGGGCTACCCCCAACCCCCAGCTGACTATTTGTACCCGACTGGGAACCAAAAATATAGGGAAGCCCGTATTTTTTAATTATTTCATGAAATAATTAAAAACAAATGACGTAGGCTTCGCCATATTTTTGTGTCCAGCACAGGTTAGCCCGAGGTTTCTGGGCGCCTCTGCTGCGAATTGCAATCCGCAGCCGCCCCAGAAAATGGCGCTTTCATAGAAGCGCCATCTTCTGGCGCTGTATCCAACTCTTCCAGTGGCCCTGGTGGCAGGTGGGCACGCTGGGTAATAAGGGGTTAATACCAGCTATGTTTTACCAGCTGGTATAAAGCCCGAGATTCTTAATATCAGGCCAAGTTTGACCTGGCCATTAAGAATCTCCAATAAAGGGTTAAAAAAAAAAAAGACATCACACAGAGAAAAATAGTTTATTAGAAATAAATACATAGACATATTAGGGACTCCATGTTTATTACTCCCTCTCACCCCTCCACGATCGAGATATTTCTGTACTGACCGTGCCAGGAGAGCGCGAGGGGGAAAAGAGAGAGCGCGGGGGGGGGGGAAAGAGAGGGGGAGGGAAAAGAGAGAGAGGGGGGGAGGGAAAAAGAGAGGGAAGGGAAAAGAGAGAGAGGGGGAGGGAAGAGAGAGAGCAGGGGTGAAAAGAGAGAGGGGGAGGGAAAAGAGAGAGCGAGAGAGAGGAGGGGGAAAAGAGACAGAGCGAGAGAGAGGGGGAGGGAAAAGAGAGAGAGAGGGGGGAGGGAAAAGAGAGAGAGGGGGGGAGGGAAAAGAGAGAGAGAGAGGGGGGGAGGGAAAAGAGAGAGAGGGGGAGGGAAAAGAGAGAGGGGGAGGGAAAAGAGAGAGAGCGAGAGAGAGGAGGGGGAAAAGAGAGAGAGCGAGAGAGAGGGGGAGGGAAAAGAGAGAGAGAGGGGGGAGGGAAAAGAGAGAGAGAGGGGGGAGGGAAAAGAGAGAGAGAGAGGGGGGAGGGAAAAGAGAGAGAGAGAGGGGGGGAGGGAAAAGAGAGAGAGAGAGGGGGGAGGGAAAAGAGAGCAGGGAGGGAAAAGAGAGCGGGGGAGGGAAAAGAGAGAGAGAGCGGGGGGAAAGAGAGAGAGAGAGGGAGGGAAAAGAGAGAGCGAGAGAGGGGAAGGGAAAAGAGAGAGGGGGATGGAAAAGAGAGAGGGGGAGGGAGAAAGAGAGAGAGGGAGAGTGGGAGGGAAAAGAGAGAGAGGGGGGGAAAGAGAGAGCGCGAGAGAGGGGGAGGGAAAAGAGAGAGAAAGGGATGGAAAGAGAGAGAGAGGGAGGGAAAAGAAAGAGAGGGGGAGGGAAAAGAAAGAGCGGGGAGGGAAAAGAGAGAGTGAGGGGGAGGGAAAAGAGAGTGAGGGGGAGGGAAAAGAGAGTGAGGGGGAGGGAAAAGAGAGAGAGGGGAAGGGAAAAGAGAACGAGGGGGAGGGAAAAGAGAGAGAGGGGGAAGGAAAAGAGAGAGAGCGGGGGGAAAAGAGAGAGAGCGGGGGGGAAAAGAGAGAGACAGGGGGGAGGGAAAAAAGAAAGAGAGGGGGAGGAAAAGAGAGAGAGAGGGGGGAGGGAAAAGAGAGAGGGGGGAGGGAA
This sequence comes from Anomaloglossus baeobatrachus, assembly GCF_048569485.1. Lineage (NCBI taxonomy): Eukaryota > Metazoa > Chordata > Amphibia > Anura > Aromobatidae > Anomaloglossus > Anomaloglossus baeobatrachus. The sequence goes on from NC_134362.1 coordinate 110,429,279, forward strand.
AAGAGAGAGGGGGGAGGGAAAAGAGAGAGGGGGAGGAAAAAGAGGGGGAGGGAAAAGAGAGAGAGGGGGAGGGAAAGAAGAGAGGGAGAGTGGGAGGGAAAGAGAGAGAGGGGGGAAAGAGAGAGCGCGAGAGAGTGGGAGGAGGGAAAAAGAGAGAGGAGGAGGGAAAAGATAGAGGGGGAGGGAAAAGAGAGAGAGAGGGGGGAGGGAAAAGAGAGAGGGGGGGAGGGAAAAGAGAGAGGGGGAGGAAAAAGAGGGGGGGAGGGAAAAGAGAGAGAGGGGGAGGGAAAGAAGAGAGTGGGAGGGAAAAGAGAGAGCGCGAGAGAGTGGGAGGAGGGAAGAGAGAGGAGGAGGGAAAAGAGAGAAGGGAGGGAAAGAGAGAAAGGGGGAGGGAAAAAAGGGGGAGGGAAGAGAGAGAGAGGGGGAGGGAAAAGAGAGAGCGAGGAGAGGGGGAGGGAAAAGAGAGAGAGGGGGAGGGAAAGAGAGAGAGGGGGAGGGAAAAGAGAGAGAGGGGAGGGAAAAGAGATGAGGGGGGGAGGGAAAAGAGAGAGAGGGGGAGGGAAAAGAGAGAAGGGAGAGGGAAAAGAGAGAGAGGGGTGAGGGAAAAGAGAGAGGGGGAAAGAAACAGAGCGAGAGAGAG